>NC_079227.1:21326024-21536024 GCF_029633865.1 Lampris incognitus
TGGGTACTAGATGTTTTAAGCACGTCAAGTGACTTGAGGAAAGTAATTCCGCCATTCTGGAGCACACTTATTCCCATTTTTCACGAACATTGCTACAACTAGCCACATTAGCATGGCGTCAGGTGACATATTGCGCAGCGGCCGATGTGCCCGCTCCATTTGGGGGAGAAGAAGAAGAAGAAGAAAAAAAATCCGCGCGGAGCCAACCATCTCTTCATTACACATACAGGCTAATGCGCGCGCGTCGCATAGGGGAAGGAGCCGCGAAAACGTTGTTACTACTGTTAGTAACTGAATGAGCGACGGAAAACAGCAGCTGCAATATAACCTCATGGGAAATAAGTTCCCATTTCCAGGGTCCACATGACCCACCTCCGCCAATCCCCTGGCCGAGCACGTCGTAAACTTCCATCGCAAAGTTGTAAATTTTCATAAACAGCAGCCCCTTTTCGTGCTTTCAGGGATTGTCCCGTAGCCTTTACTATATATAGCGGGCATGTTTCCCCCCCCCATCGCCATCTTTATCATTTCTTTTCTTTTTTTTAAGGGTTTGACGTGTTTGAATTCGAGTTATGTGTATATAATTTTTTTTTGTTTTGTGGCTCTCGCATTGAACAACGTTTCTCGTCTTCGGGTTGATCTCAATTCGTTACCAAGAGTAGAAAGTAAAGTAGAAAAGCAGACAGAATTTAGTGTGTGTATATATATCGTTGTTTTGATTATTATACGTATAATCGAGAGGGAGTAACCAGTGCATCGATGTAATACCTGCTGTTGGTCTGACTGAATAGATGGACTCTTATCATAAGCATGACTGCTGATTTTGGATAGAAATTATCACCTGCGCTGTGAAAACGGATTTTGATCTTGAAACCCCAATACGAGACGAAATCTCCTTTAATGTTTTGGGTTTGTTGGGTTTTAGGTAAACAGACAGCCAAAATCCCTCAAAATAAGCTCTTTCTCAGTCTATAGGGTTATATAGGGACGACAATAACACCGGATATAGTTGAGATATATGATTGTTTTAGGGTGACCGTGGTATTGTGGCGGATTGGTGGTTGTAAACCGTCCTTGTTTACGAGGTTATAATGTTATAGAGACCATTGGTTTAGCTGTACACTGGTTTAGACCATCCAACGCTTTGAAAACTGCCTAATTTCCACTTCAGTTAAAATAAAAAAAAATACAAAAACAAGTTTTAATTAGCATGGATGATGCATATTTCCCTTCATTGCAACCGAGTGCAAGGTCCCCCCCCCCCACACACACACACATTTATAGACGCAATAAAACCATAAATTCCTCTCGTGTTCGTCTCATTTCCCCCTCTGAACTTTTCGGTTTTCTTTGGTTCGCAGGTTTAAGCAAAAACAAAATGAATGTGGCTTTCTTGAAATGTACAGACTAATTCGATCTTAGTACAGAAAACCCGTTGACTGCGTACAGGCTGAAAACAACAAAATAAAAAACAGTTTCAGTCCTTCAACTACAGCATACACCGAATTATTTAATTAAGACGTTCAATAATCAGGATTATTTATTCAACAGCCACGATATAGTTTGTTGGCTATTTTTTAAGGACTTTCTTCAGCACAAGCTGTTAGTCTCTATGTGGGGTTTCCTGTCTTATAATGGTGAGAGGGGAAACAAAGAAACAGAACGAAGCAACGTATTGGGTGAAGGATTCAAGTGTACAATGGTATGTGTCCTGTTTTAAAGATAAAAAACAGACTTTATGGCCTGAAAAACAGAAGACAGAGAAGCACACCTGTTTAATTCAACAGCAACTTTTAATTCTTAGGTAGGTGGGAAAAAATACCACCACCACCAACAACAACAATAATAATAACAACAACAACAATAGTAATAATAATACTAATAATAATAATGATAATTCGCCCCAGCATGAGAAAAAATTGGATTAAAAGCCTTCCAGAAAATATTATGCAACGAAATCACGTTCAGAATAAAAGTAGCCTAATATTAATCTATTTATCAATATATTGTTGAACTTTTTGAATTTTCATTGAAATTTGGTTATTGACCATCGGTGTAACTTAACTAATTTTGAACATTCTTTGTTATAATTATGCGGTTGTCAGCAGGGATGTGCAAGTCTTGAAAGAAGAAAACAAGGATTTTAAATGAAATAGCATGAATATATCACGTTAACAATTCGCATATTCCCCGTACATTTGCTGGGTCAAATTCCACGAACAAACCCAAAATCTAATGATAACCCAGCAGTTTAATGAATACAGATCAATTTAAAGATGATTTGGAGAGATGGCGTGGCTATGACTGTCATTTTTACAAGTTTTTGGTATTAGGTTAGTGACATAAATAGCAAAAAAAAAATACAGATTTAAGATGCAGATTATATCTATACTCACACATGTGTTATCAGTCCCGGGACTGTACACGCCAAAGCATCGGAAACCTACAAAACCCCTTGTATGAGAGCCATGCAACACTTAATTGGTATATAATAACAACAATAATAATAATAATAATAATAAATACTTGAGTATTTTCACAATGTGAGACCTCACCTTACAATATTATATGTACAGGTCTAAAACAAACATCAGAGCTCCAGCATACAACGAAATGTGTATGCACCACCAGCTTGCTCGCTATTTTCCATTATAGCGGAGCTTGGTCAGTGTTTCGGGAGTCGGCGCCGTGGTGCAGCTCCTACGCTGCCCACGTCTGTCTGTGCGGGAGGCTCAGTTAACGCTGCGAGAGACGCCAGGCCTCCTGAGCGAGGTGTGTGTGTGTGTGTGTGTGTGTGGTGGTGGGGGGGGGTGCGTGTGCGCCGGGCCCTTGTCAGGTAGGCTCTACCCTCAGCAGGCCGGGGGCCGCGCCTGGCTGTCATGCGCACAGGGGCCGCTGGACTGAAATGCAGGAGGGGAAACGAGGAGACAGCGGAGATTTGGGACTGAGAGAAACGCCACAATGTCAGAGAAACATCACGGCGACATAAGCAGAGTGTGATTAAAGCCTCTATACAGATTTGCTGTCTTTCGTTGTGTGTGTGTGTGTGTGTGTGTGTGTGTGTGTGTGTGTGTGTGTGTGTGTGTGTGTGTGTGTGTGTGTGTGTGTGTGTGTTTTGGTAATTCGTGTGTAATTGCCGGTCGAATCGCAGCCAGTTGTTTCAACCCTTTTTTCCGCCATTAAATGAAGACACTGAGTCATACTGGTGAGGAATGAGATGGACTTTATGTTACAATCAAACGCCCACGCAGCAGAGCCAGTGGATTTATTTTCACTGTAATAGATGTGGGGAATTAACTACTATTTAACAATGCGGATGGTAAACGTGTTTAGTTTTATTTCCTCGTATTTGATCCTCAGTGATGATAATAATAAAAACAAAACAATTCAACCAAGAGGCAGATTAACTGTTTTATTGTAGGGGAACACAAAGATCTGCACACGTCCTCATCAACGTCCCCACACATGTCCTCCTTCCCCCTCGTGTATATACATACACACACACATACATACATACACACACACACACACACACACACGTGTGTGTGGAGGTTTGGTTTTATTCCAGAAGCTTCCATTAGACCTGTGAACAGCCACAGGGGGAAGATGGCCACTTTCCCCTCTGCACAGGCTGATGCCTTCGTGCATTCACCCCCTGACTGTTTTGGGCCTTCGTGGTGTTGGGTATTGTTGGCCAGCTGCAGACGGGCGACTGCCATTAATAAACTCTTTCTGACATTGTCATATTTTTATTTTTTTAAAATATGTGTGAATTAATTGTATATGTGTACTTATTTGCAAATTTGCTTGCCTCAGATTGCCCCTTGAGGGACTAATAAAGTATTTTAAATTGAATTGAACTGCATATTCTATTATGAATGTAATGTGATTATGAAGCCCTTTGGGACTTGACAGGGATTTTGGGCAGTACAAATAAATTTGACTTAATTTGATCACTGTTGGATGTAAAAAAAACAAAACAAAAACAAAACACCACCCAATGCAGTTTCTTTTTATAAAAAAATCGTATTTTTCCCTTAATATAATATAATAAAAAATAGAATCAGAAATGGTATTTATTTATTTTGTGTGTGTGTGTGTGTGTGCGTGTGTGTGCGTGCGTGCGTGCGTGCGTGCTTGTAAACATTGCCGTGTTGCCCTTCAGGTGATGATGGTGCTAGTTTATCCAGCAGCCTTCATCTCCAGTCAGACGACAGCCTGGACCCAAAAAGACATAGCAGACCCAAACAAACAGACCCAAACAGACACAGCAGTCTTGGCAGAGGGCTCAGATGGGCCATGGTGTCTTCATGATGTCACCTCTCTGGGCAGAGTCCCACAGTCCCACAGGATCCTCTGGTCCACACCACAGTCCAGGGTCACTGCTGCTGCATCATGTGACAAGGGATCCTGCATACATTTCATATATATACACAGCACTTGAAAATGTTAATATTTTACATTACTACATTTTGTAATGAAATCAAGAAGAATATTGACAATATTGCTCAATATATCATTGTCAATCATGAACTAAAAACTTATTTGAAAAGATGTTCCTAAACTGACCGGCTGCACGCATGGATCTGTCCCCATGCATGCAGGAGCTTCCCTGTTGCAAGACCGTTGTTGTCCATGTTTGAAATCTGCAAAAGACTGAGAAGTGGCCTTATTACATGGTTGTTTTTTGGTTTTGTTATTTTGGTAAATGCATCAGTTATTTCTGTAATTATGTGACAACTCTTTGAGTCATGGCGGAGTGCAGCTGACAGCACATAGGGAATAAATTGGGAGCCTGAGTAAGCAGAAATGGCACAGGTAAACCCCAAACTGAACAAAACAGAGACAATACAGATGCTGCAAGCATGAATATGCTCAGAGAACATAATGTGTCACTTTTGATGCTTGGCAGGCCACCTCCTCTTCCTCCTCCTCCCCCTCGACCTCCTCCTCGTCCTCTGCTGTGCAGCGCTTGCTCCACGACGCCCAGTTCTTCCAGCACGGTTTATCCACTGGAGCAGCATGCTCCTCCTCCTCCTTGTCCTCCTCCAAGACATTTATAGCTGTTGGAGCCACTCGGGGGGGCATGGTTAAGGTCTGGGGAGAGAAAGGGAGATGAAGAGAAAACAGCTGGAGAGGCCCGAGACAACTGACTTGATTCAGTTCCTATTGGGACCTGCGGCGTTTTATGACACACATCACTGCAATTACTGATAAGCTTTCTGTTTCCTGCCAGGAGAGACACGCAGAATAACTGCATGATGATGGTACGTTATGATTAGAATATAACGTTGTGCTGTTACAATAACAGGGGGAGCTAAAAGCATGAACTAACCAGCTAACGTCTTATGGGACTGGTATAGAAGGTATGACAGGATGGTTCATCATTTGTTCAGTTTAATTCACTAGTCAGTGAAAATTAGACAGCAGTATACTAGCTTTTTAAACACTAGTCACTATTCTGACTGTCTGCTAAAAAAAGAAAGAAGAGATACTAGCTCCTTTATAATAAGTGCTAATTATCAACCTCATCATGGGTATAGTCACTTTTCCATTTCACTATAGCAACAAGTCAGTAAAGTGGATCTTTAATTTTATTTACTGGTAACTAACTTAAAAAGCCCAAAGTTTCTGTCTCTAGCAACTATAACTTCACAATAGCGACTAGTGTGTGTGTGTGTGTGTGTGTGTGTGTGTGTGTGTGTGTGTGTGTGTGTGTGTGTGTGTGTATTATGTGTATGTGTATGCAGGTGTGCGGATATGCTCATGTTTCATTATTTATCTCTTGCAACTGTCCCCAATTGTTGCTTATGTTTTAAACTCTGTGTGTGTGTGTGTGTGTGTGTGTGTGTGTGTGTGTGTGTGTGTGTGTGTGTGTGTGTGTGCACAAGTTTATGTTTTATTATTTACCTCTTGCAATTGCTCTCCAATGTTTTGAATTTCTTCACCCTGGAAAACACTTTGTGCTTTTTGCTTGGAAAGTGCTCTATAAATAAGATCATTATTATTATTGTTATCATTATTAGGCCTAAAAATACATTTTTACTTGTCTCTAAGACACTTCTACTAATAATGATATAATATTCACCAGTAGCTATTTGTTATCCCAGTAACTATAAGCGTTACTAGTTGCTAGTTACTTTTGAATAAGGCCTGGTAACTTTTCAGAGGTGGCAAGGTGCTATTCAGTTTGACACCATCGACGTTTTCATTTGGATTAGACCTGTCAGAATTTCTGATATCAGCATCTACATGTGACGAGTCATATTAATTCACTAGTGTCCAAAAAAATACATGTCAAGTGAAAACATAAATGCTGATTTCTTTATTTGAAACAGAAACTATATCTCATTCAAAAGCTACTTGTCAATACCGAAAAGTGACTAGTAACTATTTAATTCACTAGTCACTGGTAAATAATATATAGAACTGGATTAACAACTAGTGCCATCTAAATAGTGACTAGTTAATGAAAAGTTGATATCTATGGATGCCTCAACTGATAAGCAGCTTGGTATAATCCGAGTAAGAATATAATAGTGACCTGTGCCTTTAAATTAGTTACTAGTAACTAAAATAAAAGTACAAGTGTTTATTGAATTGTTACTAGCAGAAGAGAACAGTGACTAGTTATAATCAAATTATTAACTAGTGTTTATTCCGGTAGAACTAGTATCTGATTGTTAGCAACTAGTGACTTCACAGTCGTGACTAGTGGCAGTCAGAATTGCGACTAGTGTTTAAAATAGTGTCTGCTTTGTAGTGACTAGCGCCTTACAATGAATAAACGATACAATGGCCTGACACATCGCGGGCACACCCAGAGGGCTTAATGAGAAAGATGTGTGGCGCCCTCTTGTGGCTTAAAGTTGACACTGCAATTCAAAATGACCAGGTCCGTTTATTTAACCCAGCCATTATCCAAACCACCCTAGCCGGCTCTCAGGGTGGCGGGGATACTGGGGCCTATCCCAGCAGTCATTGGGCGGCAGGCGGGGAGATACCCTGGACAGGCCGTCTAGATTAGGGATACATTACAACATTAAATTAGGCTACATTAAAATATTAGAACCAGTAGATCTAAGGTTTTTTTTAGGGAGTTGTTCCTTACCCGATGCGAGGGGCTAACAGGATGTTGTGTTGCTGTAAAGCCCCTTCAGGGAAATTTGTGATATTTAGGCTATACAAATAAAATTGGCTTGACTTTCACTTAGACGTAGCTAGGGTTAGCTAGGGCTAGCCTGCCTTGGAAAACCCGGAGAGTTTCGATGACTGATCTATATGGACACCATGACCCATAAATAAGAGACACTTCACGAATGGGTTTTACTATCCAGAAACAAATATCTCTGTACCTGAATATGCAATGGTTTGTACAAATGGACACATGTTTGTGAATAATAATAATAATAATAATCTTTATTTCAGACACACAGCCGGTCCATAGCATAAAAGCAACAATACAATAAAAGAAAAAAAAACATTTAGGCCTAAATGACACACCTACACTCCACGAGCGCGCGTGCGCACACACACACACACACACACACACACACACACACACACACACACACAACATGTGAGGCCTCCACACAGTCAGTTCATAACAGATACAGGCTGTCTCGCCAGTGCTTTTGAAGCCTGGATGTGAACCGATAGCACCTTTTCGTAGGGCTGGTTAGAGCCTCTATGGTGCTGTTCTCCAACACATCCAGGCGACACATAAAATTATACATTAGCCGTCTTAAAAGTGCATCACATGTAGGCACATCTGAGGACACAAACAACTGACTGGCACTATGCCATCTGGAGACATGAAGCGACAGCCTCATAGCATCATTGTAAGCTCCTCTGAGCCTCTGCACACTTCTCTTCCTGTAAGAAGACCAGAGATGAGCTGTATACAGAGGTGTTACATAAGCTCTAAACAATGAACACTTGACATCAACAGAGCACATAGAGAACTTCCAGAGCAACATATTAGCCTGGGCATAGATTTTACAGCATTGACGGTATATATCTCTGTCACCCATCAGATCATCAGAGAGGACATGTCCAAGATATCTTATTTCCTTGCATGTATCGAGAGGACTGCCTGATAACTGAGACACAGGAACATTTGATTTCCTGTCCTCTCTAGTTCTGACAATCATGACATTAATTTTTTTGGCATTCTATGTAATGTCATGTTCTTCGCCATACTGCGAGCACACCTTCAGTAGCTGCTGAAGTCCAGCACTATATGGGCTGACTAAAACTAAATCATCAGCATACATGAGGTGATTGATGACAGAGCCACCCACAAGACAGCCCGTGTTACACCCATTCAGCTGTCTCGACGTTGAACAAAAAAGGAGACAAAATTCCACCTCGGCCAACCCCATTGCCTACATGGAATGAGGCAGACACATCATTGTCCCATTTAACCTGAAACGTCTGATGAGCATACCAGACGACAAGGATTCTGACTATATAACTGGGAACACCTCTAGCCAGCAATTTCATAAATAATTCCTCATGATTAACCCCGTCAAATGCCTTGGAAGCATCAGTAAAACATAGAAATACAATAGAATTTTGGCTTCTATATTTGGCCACTATCTCCTTTAGAGCATAAATGCATGAATCGGTGCCGTGTTTTCTTTTAAATCCAAACTGATTTTCAGCCGTGAGAATATACATTTCCAACCAAGTTAGGAGAATTCTTTCCAGCACTTTAGACAGAACACTGGCAAGGGCAATAGGTCTATAATTGTCCATGCTATCTAGTTTACCAGCCTTGTCTTTAAGGACAGGGACTAACAGTACAGACATCATAGAATCAGGAAGAACCCCGTGAACCATAAGACCAGTGAAACACATGGCAAGAATTGGGCAGAGCCTAAGACTGGCATATTTTAGGTGTTCTGCAGTAATGCAGTCCACACCACAAGTCTTGTTATTATGTAGCATCATAATGGCATCTGAGACATCAGCTGACCTGACTACCGGGTTAACAGAGAGATCAGCATTACCCACTACAACTGCATTACTTTTAACACAGTTAGATTAATTGCAATAATGCTCTCACCATACCTCAGCTATTTTGTCTGGGCCACAAACACCCTCAATATCAGACGGTAGAGGAGTTTTATGATTATTCATGATTTTGACCTCTTTCCATAAGTCATTATGATTGTTACTTTGCAACTTCCTAGCAAGTGCGTCAGCTCTCATTGTGTTCTCATTTTGCTTAATAAAACGAACAGCATATTTAAATCTTGTATTTGTAAGTTTTTTATGCTCAAACAATGCTCCCTGTCTAGGCCTTCCTGACTCGGACCAGAGTGCAAAGGCTTCTCTAGCTGCAGCATGTTGTTCAGCCACAAACTCATTCCACCCAGGTTTGATATTATGTACCTTATTCCTGTGTTTACGGAAGGGCTCACTGGAGGCATTAAGAGCCATCACAATATTATCGTACATGACGCAGAGGTCAGCAGCATGATGTAGGTCTTCGCAATTCATATTTAAGCACATTAAAGCATCCCTAGGCAGTGCAATAAGCAATCTGTCAGTTTGGGTAGAATATTTATCAATATCCTCCTCAGTCAGATTTGTCCAATCTAGCTTCACTGTATTAGCAGCATTACCAGTAACAGCCAGCAGGGGTAAATTCTCAACATTTAGTAACAAAGCAACAGGTATGTGATCAGAGGTGGCCAACCAATAGCATATCTCTATATTATCCAGAAAGGCATGGGCATCTGCTGTACACATACAATGGTCAAGCCAAGAAGTAGTATGCCACGCTTCACTTACGTATCAGGCAAGAATACTTTGCTAGATAGTGTCTGTGAATGTTCTCATTCAACCAGGTCATGGTTATATACCAAGTCCAGTCGCACTTGATTCAACTCCTTTGGATTTGCTAGATAGTATTAAATTGCTATCGTTACAAAACTGCAGCAGATGTTTTGCAAATATAGAATTATCTGACAAGTCAGCATTAAAATCTCCAATTACATAGACACAAGTTGAGTCACTGTCCTCAATAAAAGAATGAGCAAAGGCTAGCCTGTTCAGAAATTCATCCTCAGTCTCATAGGATTCATAAAGTGTATATGTATATCTAAAATTATAAACTTTTTATCATTATAATTAAACTGGAGCCCAATGGCCCAATTAACACTTAAACGTACCACCTTAACCAGTGGATCGTACTTGCAGTTCCAGAGTATAGCCACACCACCAGCTATCCTACCTCGTACTATTTTCGTGCTGAGATCAGTGGTGGATTCACCAGCACCATGGGAATCCTCGTGTATAGTGTTCAGTCTGTCTAGGTCCTGTTTGGCAAGCCAGGTCTCTTGTATGCACAGGTCACACTCGTTCAGCAGTGTGTCAATCAGCAAACGTCTTGACTTATCCGCAGCACTTTGTCCTATACGCAGGCCGCGTGCGTTGTATGATACAACCCTCATTTTGAGAATTTAGGTGCCGGGTGCTGCTGCTGCCCTATCCGGCACAGGAGCACAATCACTAGAGGCTGTAACCACAACCTTGCGTGGCTCATAGTATCGCCTCACAACAGAGCCTTCCGGTCAGATTTCCGTTTTCCCGCTAAATTTTCCCGCTTTTTCCTCCGTTTGAACAAATACCTCATACATCAAACCCAAATATATCCGATTTCCATATCCCAGCAAGTTGAATCAGTTCATTTGGACACAACGTTTAGTAGAAGAACCGTTTCACCACTCATCTAGGTGACTTCGTCAGTCTCAGCTGACTGCGGGTAGCCCCCAACCATCCATGTTATTTTTACAACAACACAATCTCAGTGGCTTGTGAATTTTTGAATCTGTATCGTGGATCACATAAAACGTGTGGCTCAGTGACGTAGTTTTGAAGCTTTGCTCCCCCCAATAACCTTCAGTAACAAAAAAACAAAAAAAACCTTCAGTAACCTTGTAATTCTGAGCCCAAAACCTTCAACAAAAATGACGTTTGGTGCTTGAACGTTCTTATTTTATTTTCATTCATTCATTCATCATCAGCCGCTTCTCCGGGGTAGGGTCGCGGTGGCAGCAAGCTAAGTATGGCACTCCAGACGTCCCTCTCTCCGGCAACGCCCTCCAGCTCCTCCTGGGGGATCCCAAGGCGTTCCCAGGCCAGATTTGAAATGTAGCGAGTTCTGGGTCTACGCTGGGGTCTCCTACCAGTTGGCCGTGCCTGGCAACTGGTAAACCTCCAAAGGAAGGCGCCCAGGAGACATCCTGGCTCCTTTCGACGCGAAGGATGTCCGAGCTCCTCACCCTATCTCTAAGGCTGAGCCCAGACACCCTACGGAGGAAACTCATTTCAGCCGCTTGTATCCGCGATCTCACCCTTTCGGTCACTACCCAAAGCTCATGACCATAGGTGAAGTTTGTGTAACCCTGTGGTTAAATTATAGGCCTTAGATATATTACATTGCCCTATTAGATAAGTGTTTGGCCTATGTTTGTTATTTTGTATACCTTTTGAATATGAAAAACAGTTGTTTACTAATGTGAAATGCATTTACTTTTATTGTTGAAAACTTACCATTGTTGTGATTGGTTGGCTGTGGAGAGAATAACTTACCTTGAATGTGATTGGTTGAGAGGGCAGCGGGGAACGTGAGCGCGAGCAAACTGAACGGCGAGAGAAAGGAGGTCTCTCGTCCCTTGTGTGAGCCAAACGGAGCAGTTTGATGTCGAGTTGTTATATGCTATTTTTCGGTGAGAGAAATGTAATTGAAGTTTAGTGAACAGTGATGTGTGCGGGTGTCTGACCGAGACCCATCCTGGGAACTGTTTGTGTGGATTGTGGAGACAAACTGACTACTCGTCAGTCCCATATGTGTACCCAGCTATGTTACGGAGCGAGCTAGCCAGTCGGGTGTTCGTTGCTAGCACAGCAAGACGCGCGAATGGACTGGATGCGGTAAGGGGCTCTCCCCACAGTGAGTCGGGCCGTCTTCTAGTTTAGCGAAGTAACGTTATCAGTACAGTATAGTGGTGTGTTCATGCGACCATCGAGGAACGCAGAAGGAGTCGTCTGTTGCCGTGTTGGGCTGCCGAGGCGAGCGCACGGTTCGACCGTGAGATGGTGCTAACGGCTAACTAGCCAGTTAGCTAGGAGGGCTGCCGGCCTGACATTCGCTGCGGTGGGAAACGCGAGACGAAGAGGAGCATTCATTCTTTGTGAGTACAAGCTGGATGTGCGGGCTTCCAAGGGGAGCGAAGAGGGCTGTTTAGGGTCCCAACGTACCCGATAAAGAAACAGGCCTGCAACTGGGGGTTGACTTTCTTTTATTTTATTGCCGGCTTAGTTATAGGGTTATTGAGCTGTATGCTAATGTGTTAGTCTGATTAATTTGTGTATATCTGAATGCAGACACTTGTTAGCCATTGAGGCTTATCACTTTCATTCATTCTAATAATTATTACTCATAATACATTTGTATATATAATTCTATGTACCTGTGTGAGTGTGGATTATTCATGTGTGTTTATTCCTGTGGTGTCTAGGCTATGGTAAGTGACATGTTGAGACAACCTTAAAGGGCTAGTCCACCATTTTAATATAAGTTACTCGGTGACACATTGAGGTGTCTAGACCATGTTAGATTGCCTTAAAGGGGTAGTCAACCTTTTTAGTTGGAGTTACCAGATGACACTGTAAGACATTTAGAGCCTTTAGAACATACTTTAAACACATAAAAAGCGAAGTTAACATACTTCAATAGTTTATTGGATACCGAGTTGTATAGAGAACTCAGGAGCGTTGTCCTTGACAGTTAAAAAGGATAGATCGCGCTACATTTGGAACGAAGATTGACCGGTAAATTGAGAGCTTTGCCTTCCGGCTCAGCTCCCGGGCTTCTTTACCACAGCGGTCCAGTACGGCGTCCGCATTACTGCTGATGCTGCACCAATCCGCCTGTCAGTCTCTCGCTCCATCCTACCTGTTATGTCTGCACACATCGACAGTGCTGCATTTGATTTGGTACTGTTCTATTGTGCTGGGATCGATTGGTGATGCCTGCGGGCTCTGGGTTGTTTGATCGGGTCTGCCTGTGATGCTGTGTCAGTCTAAATAAAGAATGCAACGTAGCGGTTGTGTCGAGCGCTGTGTCCTGACGTGATTTCTAAATACAATATTGGCGACGAGGATGGCTGATATCTCTCTCCCACCACCTGCCCCCTTCCTGGCATTACCTGGCGAGCCTCCGGTACCATGGACTCGCTGGCTACATAGTTTTGAAAATTACCTCATAGCCTCAGGGCTCGACGACGTGAGTCAGGCTAGGAAGACGGCTCTGTTGCTACACTGCTTGGGAGCAGATGGTCATCGTGTGCTCGGGACTCTAGGGAACCTCACGAACTTTGACGAAGCTGTGGGACTTATGAGCACCCATTTCGCTGCTCCACAGAGTGCCCTCCTTCGGCGATTTATATTCCGTCAGCGACACCAACTGCCTGGTGAGACTGTGCAGCAGTATGTAGCTAATTTGCGAGGGCTAGCTAGCTCATGCAAGTTTGGCGCGCTTCAGGACGAGATGGTTCGCGACCAGCTTATCGAACACACCAACAACGCAAAGGTGCGTGAGACTCTCCTGCTGGAAAAAGACGATCTGCTGCTGTCCAGAGCAATTACCATCGCACTACAGGTTGAGGGAGCAGCTGAGTGTGCTGCTATGCTAAATACACAGCAAGCGGCCACCTCCAGTCAAGCTGCCAACGACTCCTCCCTCTACTCACGGCTGCCCCTCGGGACGCAACCCAGCCAGAGCGAGGCGGGCGCCGACTCCACTGGGGACGTCTTGCAACTGCAACGACGGCGTTCTCGGCCCCGCCCTCAACAGTCCTGCGGTAACTGTGGATCTCGGTCTCATGTTTCAAGGACTCAGAACTGCCCTGCCCGTGGCCAGACATGCCGTAGCTGCGGTAAGCAAAATCACTTTGCCAACGTCTGTCGATCTTCCCCGGCTGGGTCAGAGGGCCACACCCCCCAGTCTTCAACCGCTGTCATTCACAAGGTGAGCTCTGGGCCAGTGTCATTCAAATCACGCACAGTCAACATTAATGATGTGTGCATCCCCCTGCTGTTGGACACCGGTGCAGGTGTGTCTCTCCTGAATGTTGATACCTACAGTCAATTTTTCGGTTCACTGCCACTGTCCGCACCCTCAGCTGTCCTCTGTGGGTATGGTGACTCCAAAATCGATCTGGTTGGCTCTTTCCCAGTGACTGTCCGCTATGGAACCAAGCTGGTGCCCAATGCAGTTTTTCATGTGGCACGCCGTGGGGCCAAACTGATGGGCCTGGACCTGTTCTCCGCTCTGGGGTTCTCCCTCTTAGACACAAGGGGGGCAGCAGTCCTGACTGTTGCCACGCCTTGGCAGCAGAAGTGGCCATCGCTGTTTATGGGGCTGGGCTGCCTCTCCGCCTTCGCCCATCAACCTCTCCTCAACCCTGCTGTGAAATCTGTCATCCAACCACTGCGCCGCATCCCATTGGCTCTCCGTGATGGGGTCTCCACCGAGCTGCAACAACTGCTGGAAGCTGGCATCATTGAACCGGTGGACGCGTCACCTTGGGTCTCAAACCTCGTGGTGGCTAAGAAGAAGTCGGGGGGCCTGCGTGTCTGCGTCGATCTACGTGCAGTAAATAAGGCAGTGGTCCCTGATAAGTATCCACTGCCCACCTCAGAAGAACTCACTGCTCAGTTCTATGGCTCTGAGGTGTTCTCCAAGCTCGACCTCAGACAGGGGTACTTACAGGTGCCCCTCCACCCCAGCAGCCGAAACCTCACAGCCTTTGTGACACATGCAGGAGTGTTTCACTACACCAGGATGCCTTTCGGTCTCAGCTCCACCCCTAGCTGCTTCCAGAAAATCATGGTCTCCGTGCTGGCTGGCATACTGGGCGTGGCCATTTATCTGGACGATATAGTGGTCCACGGGCCCACCAGTGAAATCCATGACAAGCGCCTCAACATGGTCTTCGCAGCCCTGTCCAAGCACAAGCTAACTCTCAATGCTGAGAAATGTGTCCTCTCTGTGCCAGCCATCGACTTCGTGGGGTTCCGGCTGTCAGCGAGTGGTGTAACTCCACTATAATCCAACGTGGACGCCATTCAGGCCATCCCTGAGCCCGGCTCGGCCGCCCAGGTCGCCTCCTTCCTGGGTATGACAAGTTACTACCTGAGGTTTCTTCCCCAGTACTCTGCGACCACAGCCCCCCTGCGCCAGCTGCTGCGTAAGGACGAGCCATGGGTGTGGTCAAAGGCATGCAGTGACGCTGTGCGTGATCTCAAGACTCAACTGACTTCACCACCAGTGTTGGCTCACTTCGACATCTCCAGCTCCACCTTTGTGACCTGTGACGCATCAGCCACAGCGATAGGGGCTGTGCTGTCTCAAACCCAGAACGGTGTGGAGAAGCCCATCGCCTTCGCCTCCCGTGCCCTCAACCTGACCGAGCAGCGGTACTCCGTGGGTGAGCGTGAGGCGTTAGCCTGTATCTGGGCTTGTGAAAGGTGGCACCTCTACCTCTATGGCCGCTCCTTCACCCTCAGGACAGATCACCAGGCCCTGACAGCGCTGCTGTCCACATCTGGGACAGGCCACAAACCCCTGAGGTTGCACCGCTGGTCTGACCGCCTCCGCCAGTACAACTTCAGCCTGCAGTTCACCCCAGGCAGAGACAATGTTGTTGCTGACCTGCTCTCTCGCTCTGTCTCCACCCCAGCGCCACAGATGGACACTGACTGTGTGGAAAAGGACATTGTCCAAATGCTACACACACCCCTTCAGACCACTGTCTCTCTGCAGGAGCTGAGGGCAGCCTCCGAACAGGACCCTGTCCTCTCCCAGCTCCGCACCTACATCCAGAACGGCTGGCCTCACAAGGTCCCAGAGGAGCTGGCTGCGTTCGCCCAAGTCAGACAGGAGCTCTCCTACTGGAACGACACCTGCGTGGCACGTGGATTTTGCACAGTGGTCCCAGCTGCTCTCCGTGCACGTGTTTTGAATATGGCGCATGAAGGCCACCTGGGCATTGTGAAACTGAAACAGCGCTGCCGAGACCTGGTGTGGTGGCCGGGGATAGACAGAGATATTGAGGCTCTGGTGAAGGACTGTTCTGCCTGCCTTGTGAGTGGCAAGACTGGCCACCAGGCTCCCCCACCCCTGCAACCTCTCGCCTGGCCCTCTCAGCCCTGGGAACACCTGCAGTTGGACATTTGTGGTGAGTTCCAGGGAGTTCCCCACCACCAACGCTTCATGGTGGTCGCCTACGATCTACACTCAAAATGGCCTGAACTCACCACTTCCGGCACTGTGACCTCACAGATCATCATCGACTTCCTGGACTCTCTTTTCTCTCGCTGGGGCCTCCCAAAGACCATCACCACTGACAACGGCCCTCAGCTGGTCTCTGCTGAGTTCACTGCTTATCTCGAAAGCAAGAGCATCCGTCATTTACGCACTGCGTACTACCACCCCCAGGCCAATGGCGGCGTTGAACGTTTTCACCAGTCACTGAAGAACGGCCTCAGAGCACACATGGCCCAAGGGTGCTCTTTCACGCAGGCCATCCGTCACACACTGCTGCACTATCGGGCCACACAGCACTCGACCACAGGCGTCTCCCCAGCCTCTCTCATGCTAGGCCGGGAACTGTGCATGCCCCTTGACAGGCTCCGCCCCTCCACACCCCAGGCACCTCCCTCTGGGGTCAGAGCCTCAGTCACTCGTCAGCAGACACGGATGAAGCAACGGTTTGACCAGTCAAAACGAACCAGGGTGCCAGACATCAATGTGTCAGCCTGGGTCAGGGTCCGCAGGCCCCGCAGGGACAATAAAATGGCTTCACACTGGTCCTCTCCTCTCCAAGTCACCCGTCAGCTGGGCCCAGCCACTTACCTCCTCAGCGATGGCACTCGGTGGCACTCCAGTCATCTACGGAAGGTGTCAGCTCCGCCACACACAGCTGGTGACACAACCTTAGCCATTCCCTCAGCATGGCGAGACGCCCCGGGGCTTCATGCAGCTCCTACACGGGCCCCAGACATTCCTGGGCCTCAGCTTCCCCTGCCTTCTCCCTCCCCACCTCGGCCCGCCCAGCCTCAGGCTGCCCCGCGACCTGTTCGCACACGTTTACGCCCTGGCCACCTAGAGGACTTTGTGTCAACCTTTCATGTTTGAAATCCTGCCGGGGGGGGGGGTGTTATGTCTGCACACATCGACAGTGCTGCATTTGATTTTGGTGCTGTTCGATTTTGCTGGGATCGATTGGTGATGCCTGCGGGCTCTGGGTTGTTTGATCGGGTCTGCCTGTGATGCTGTGTCAGTCTAAATAAAGAATGCAACGTAGCGGTTGTGTCGAGCGACAGCGCTGTGTCCTGACGTGATTTCTAAATACAATACTACCCTCACTCGTGAACAAGACCCCGAGATACTTGAGCTCCTTCACTTGAGGCAACAACACATCCCCAACACGGAGGGAGCAATCCACCATTTTCCGGTAGAGAACCATGGCCTCAGAATTGGAGGTGCTGACTCTCATCCCGGCCATTTCACACTCAGCTGCAAACCGCCCCAGTGCGCGCTGGAGGTCACGTTGTGATGAAGCCAACAAAACCACATCATCTGCGAAGAGCAGAGATGCAATGCCGAGGTTCCCAAAGCGGACACTCCTCACCTTGGCTGCACCTTGAGATCCTGTCCATGAATATCACAAACAGAATCGGAGACAAGAGGCAACCTTGGCGGAATCCGACACCCACCGAAAACGTGTTTGACTTTGTGCCGAGAATGCGGACACAGCTCTCACTTTCGTTAGGACCGGATGGCTTGTAGCAACTGCCCCGGTACCCCATACTCCCGCAGTACCCCCCACAGAGTGCCCCGGGGAACACGGTCGTAAGCCTTCTCCAAGTCCACAAAACACATGTAGACTGGCTGGTCAAACTCCCATGCCCCCCTCCCCCGCCTCAGCACTTCCGCAACGGTAAAGAGTCGGTCCGTTGTTCCACGGCCAAAACGGAGTCCGCATTGTTCCTCCTGGATCCGAGGTTCGACAATCGGTCGGAGCCTCCTCCTTGTACCTGGGAACACCATCGAGCACCTGGGAGACTGAGCAATCTGATGCCCCGATAACTGAAGCCGCTCCAATTTTCGGATTTTCATCATGGAATTTTCCGTCTTCAAATCAAATCAAATTAATTTTATTTGTGTAGCCCAATATCACTAATTACAAATTTGCCTCAGTGGTTTTAACAGCAACACAACATCCTGTCCTACACTTAGACCCTCTCATCGGATAAGGAACAACTCCCTAAAAAAACCTTTAACAGGGAGTAAAGATAGGAAGGAACCTTTCAGCATCTCTCATGTCTTATTTTATTTTATTTTTTTGGCAAGTGACCGTTGACCCTTTGAAGTGTACCCCATCACGAGTTATCCCCTGATCGATATCCCTCAGTAAGATAATATTGTCAAAAGTATAAATACATGCTGTCAGAATAGGAACACGTTGTTGAACGAGATTACGAACTATTGCGGGGGAAAAACTACATTTCCCGAGCCGGTCGTCTTCCGGATCGTAAGCAACACGAAGAAGGGCGGACAGACAGACAGACAGACTGACTGACAGCCGGACAGACACTCGCTGGCTGTCTCGTTGGCAGGCGAGTCGCACCGCGGAGAAGTGACGGAAAACCTGTAAGTTATATTTCAGCACTTGTTGACAAGAGCCTAAAGCATTTGTTTACGGCTAAACTGGTATATAGGCGATTATAACGAAAATGTCTGCACTGTAAACAATAATCGACCTTTGTTCTTAGCTTACTTTCGATTTCTCAAACTATCGAGCCATTTGCCATCTTTATACCAAAGAGTCTCCGAAAGTTCTCGCAGTTGCCGAAATGTTGAGAGGGCAACGTAATATCGAAAGAAATGTGAGGAAAACGAGTGAAGTAGTGCTGTTTGGGTTTGTAGTGTCATGCGAAAGTAATGAACTATGGCGACGGTCGCGGTCGCCAAAACGAGATGAAGCCCACGATAAACATGTGTGTGGCTTGGAGATGCAACACATGCCACTGTATTGCACCTGTCGTCATCAGTCAGACTTCTGAGATGTTGTGCCTGAATAACAATTTAAACCTTGTTTGCTTAGCGCTTTTAAAAGCAAAGTGCCTTACGACACAATGGGGAAAACATTGTCGAGTTCAAAATCAACACGATAAAGCTGTCAGCATTTGTGATAAGAGGGCTAAACGAAGAGTAAATGAAAACGCGAGGCGAGACGGGAATAAAGGAGGGAATAAGGTGATTAAAAAGCGGATGGAATACGAGATGGACTACGTGGAAACAAATTTGACGAGATGATCTGAACGATGACACTGATTTTAATCACCAGTTTAGCATGGAGAGCTCTTCTGAGACTGGGGACGTGGGGCCAACAGCCGCTTTCTCCCAGGTTGTTTTCAGCGACATCCCCCACACCTATTCACCTCTGGGCCCCGTAACCTGCTGCTACACCCTGACGGAGGCCTTTCAACCAAGCACCAGGGACTGGGTAGGGATTTTCAAGGTGCGAGAGAACATTACATTTTCATCTCCTTTCTGTTTGAATTATCATTGCCTCTCGGGCAGCACGGTGGCGAAGTGGTTAGCGCGGTCACCTTACAGCAAGTAGGTTCTGGGTTCGAGCCCTGTGGCAGTCCAGCCTCTGTGTGCAGTTTGCATGCTCTCCCCGTGTCTGCGTGGGTTTCCTCCCACGGTCCAAAGACATGTAGGTCATTTGAATCGGCCATACTAAATTGCCCCTAGGTGTGTGTGTGTGCGCGCGCGCGCGCGCGCGCGCGGGCCCTGTGGGATTGCCTGGCGGCTTGTCCAGGGTGTCTCCCCGCCTGCCGCCCAATGACTGCTGGGATAGGCTCCAGCATCCCAGCGACCTTGAGAACAGGATAAGCGGTTTGGATAATGGATGGATAGATGGATGATCATGGAGTCATGCATACACCTCTTCCTTTGCAGGTTGGGTGGAGCACGACAAGGGATTATCATACTTTTGTGTGGGTGGAGCAATCTTCAAATGTAGCTGTGCAAGGGCGAGTGAAAAAACAAGCTGTGTTTCAGGGTAAGACTTGGTGATTAAGATATTGTGGACGAGATTACTGCTGATTATGTTTTTGGCATGACACAATGGAATTTTTAAAAACCAAAACAAAAATGTTGTAATCATAAATAAACATCTGTTGCCTGTAATAATTTTTGTACTCTTGTTCTTTCAGAATATTATTTGCCTAAAGACGATGCAGAGTTTTATCAGTTCTGCTACATTGACAATCAAGGCCAAGTACGAGGAGCTAGCACCCCATTCTGTTTCAAAACCACAGCAGAGCAAAGTTTAGATTGCAGCCTGGAAAATGACCTTCTGGTGATTACAACACAGGTATACAGTTATGCAATTCAACGAGTATATATCTGCCACACTAATCATCAATGAAAAGAATGGAGGTTTGATGTGCTCCTGATATTAAGTAGTGCTGAAGAGTCACTGCACTAAAGTTCATGTGTGCAAAGGACAACAGTGTCTCAAAATAACGAAAACATGGCCGGGTCTGACCTCAAAAGCAAACACATTCTTATGTTGACGTAATATGCTTTATTTAACCCAGGAACAAGTTGACCAGAGTGTAAAGGAGAAAGCTGAACTGACAAAAGAGTTGGCTCGTATGAGAGAGGAAGCTGAAACCATAAAAGGTGCTCTAAAGGAGAAACAGCAAGAAGTCAATCACCTGAAGGTCTGCTTTGTCTCATTTTGAATCTTCCTCACAAGAGTAATATTTGTAACAGACACCTTAGTTCTATATGCAAAAATGAACAAAATTAATAGGGTTTACATGTGTATGTATATTTAAGCCAGTTTGCAGTTTCCAACAACATATCATGGACCTGACATTGACATTGTTTTGCAGGAACAGAATGAGCAGAAAGAACAGGAAAACGGTGAACTTAACAAGCAGCTGATTCAAATGAAAGAACAAAATGATAGCTTAGCAAGCACTTTAAAGAAGCTACAGCAAGAAACTGACCACTGCAAGGTATGTTTGCAGTTCATGTTAATAAACAGAATACTGGAATTAAAACCATGTCGCTTTGGAGAATTAACTTCAGTATCACATTTTAGGAGGAGGTGTTGATCCAGATGGTGAATCGACTTGACCTACAGCAGAGGGAAATTTTGAGTCAGAATTTACCAGATGACCTATTGAGACAGGAGGTAAAGCTATGCGAACTTGATCTGTCTTGTCAAAAGCTAACTCCAAGTCATGTGCCATTAAAATGGTGTAAAAAAGAAAACCTTCTTAGCGGTAACATTTATGCAACAACCATTACTATTTGGCATTGAAATGGCTGCACACATCTTTCAGTTAAAATTGTAGTTGCAAAAAAATGTTCATGTAACGCCTTATTTTCTCTTCCCCTGCTGTTTGTTGTCATTTATGTGTCAGCAGTCTATGACTCGTATCCAGGAGAGATATGATCAAGCTGTGGTCAGGGTCAACCAGCTGATGGGGGAGAAGGAGGAACTCAGAGGGGCGATTAATGTCCAAAGTGTGGAGATTTCTGAGTGAGTCATGCACAGACAAGAGCACAGAAATTTTATAGATTTCTGTTGGACGCTTTTGAACATTGTTTTCTCTGTGTGTTTTAGGCTCAAATCTAAAGTCAGAGAAAGAGAACAAGAATTATGCAGACTGAGAGACAACATTCTACTCATACAGGTACATCCACCTTGCTGTGCAGAGTGGTATGTTAAGAATGGATAGCATATGTTGAAGAGTAGCCTACATTATAAAGAGACCTGTCAGCAGACCTTAGCAGTGCTGCATCACACAGAATGTCAGCTAAATCATTAGATAAAATGTAATCAGGGCATGTATTCATAGAATGACTGCTGGTCAGATGTGGTATGGGGGTGACCCTTGGCTCTATGACGGGTCAGGCATAGGTCACATTGGTCCAGACGAGTACCTCCACTCATAAATGCTCTACGAGAACATCAACCAGCCTGTACCCTTTTTCAGGTGGACCTCCAAAGTAGCGAGAGAGATAATAAGAGGCTCTCAGCTGAGCTGCACAGATTAGACAGCCTCACAAGCAGCATGGAGGAACTGAAGAGAGAGAACCAGGAGCTACATAGAAACCTCTCCCAACAGGTGCATGGCATTCCAGATGATGTCCTTAAGGTGGGAACAATTTATCGTGAAGCCTCATATCTTTATACAGTGACATGAATTATATAACTGAACAATGGCTTGGACAATTGCTGAGAAAAACATTGATATGATTTTCTCAGGCACAACTTCAAACCGTCCTCAGTCAGCTACAGGACGCTCGGGAGCAGTTGGCTGAGGAGAGGCAGGCATCAAGAGAGACAAAGAGACAAGCAGAGGAAGCAGCGAGAGAGCTGAGAGAGGTTAGAGAGAATCTGGAGAAGATCGCCTCGTGCTCCAGTCAGACCCAACTGAAAAGTGGCAAACTAGAGGTGAAGTCAAACTATCTGACAGGATGTGGGCCTGAAATTAGACGAGCGATTTCAGTTTTAGGTTCATATATTTCAGCAAGGTGCTGCCTTGGCTTGGCTGATGTACCGTTGCTTCCTCTTCGTCTTTCAGCTGCAACTTACAGAGGCGCACGGCATCATTGCGGAGAAGGAGGAGACCATTGCAGAGATGGAGAGAAATATCAGAGATAAGGAGAACATGCTCATGATTGAGAAACAGGAGAACCAAGAGAAAGCAAGAGAAAACAAGGTAGATTGGTACCTAAGCTGTTGTCTATGTCAAACGTGGGGTCTTTTAAAAGGTCACCAATTGGGTTTGTACTTTTCATGTCAGAATCTTAGAAAAGATATCGAAGAGCTTCGCAGAGAGTTCGCTGACCTCCAGGCAATCCCTCCTGCTGACTCCCCAACTATGCAGCCTTCTGTTCCTGGTGGCTCACCAGCTGGCACCCCTTCAACTATGATGCAGGATCAACAGAAAAACACATCCTCAGGTTCCTTTCTGTATGAAGATGTATATGAAACAATCGGTAAGCTCCAGACTCCCTTATGACCCCCCCACACACACACACACCACCACCAATAAGATCGTATGAAAACTCATTTTATCAGTAACATAGATATTCATAATTAAAGAGGAGTCAACTTTTTGGTTTTACTCATGATTCTACACATCACATGCTGAACAATAAAAGTTGATCACCCATATTTAAGCATTGACTGCTGTGACTTTTCTTGCAGGGAGCAACACAAAGGAAGAGGTATGTGTCAAGTCTGCTCTCAAAGAAACCTGTGTCAGTATGGAGAGACAAAGAGGCTAAGGCTAAACAGGAACAAGTCACTGTTGGCTGGACGCTTTCTATTTACATTTTTCTATTTACCCCCCCGCCATGGTCAATGAAATGCAACCTTTTAAGCGCTTACCTGTCTCTGCTGTCAAAAACCATGAAAGCTACAACTTGGCAATCCCAGCAGGCACAAAGGGAAACTCCACTGCTAGCTAAATATTTGTACCTTGCAAGTATCTAAGATAGCCCAGAAAATCTTCTACTTTAAAGCAGTGGCCCTAAAGGCTAGTGTGTTCAAAATGTTATTCCTGAAAATAAAGACAATAAACATGAACATATTTATAGCTTTGAGGGAAACACCGATCACACGACGCCACCTGATATTCACGGAAAATACAAATAGGGACTGCTGTTTTTCATTCTAAACGTGGACTCAAATTTAATCCTCTTTTTTTTTTTTATACCACATATGACCTACCGTCTCCTGTTTCTGTCCCCGCAGGCCTTAATGTGTCGGCATTGCCAAGAGAAGTTCCCTGGCATTACCCAGGATGAGCTGCAACAGCATGAGGAGAGCCACAAAGTGTGTCCTTTCTGCACCCTCATCTGTGACAACATGGAGCAGTCCGTCTTTGAGGATCATGTCTATAGCCATGAGTTGTAATGGCAGCCTAGGCAAACGTTTGGTTGAAAATATCTACTGTTTTTGAGGGAAAACATCATGTGACAAAGTAGCTTTTTTGGTGGTTGGCCTTCTGACTTTGACTGATGTTTAATTAATCAAGTTTCCTTTATTAATTACCTTGGGGAAATTAAGTAACAAGTAAAAATCAAGGACAACCCATGATTTTTCAACTTTAGTTTTGCCACAGGTTTGTGCGGGGTGCAATGTCTCTCAACCTGTACATCCAAGAACAACTTCTTATCCTTCATTAACCAACTGTAATTAAGCCATAATATACATACTGTAATATCCCTTATATAATATATAAACGTATTTCATTTTGGTTAAGTCTTAAGTAAAATGTATGAATTCGAAAAAACAATAAATAGCTTCACCGTACTTCATAAGATTTATTATAGTTGAGTCAATGAATTCCTTGGTCAATTTACAATTAATTTTCTTCACCATGTTCTTGTTCTTCCCAAGTTCTATGTAATGCAATAGGGTGCAATAATGAACAGCGATAATAGAATAATACAAATGCATGAGGTTGATGATTTATATAAACTGATATTTTTAATCCCAACAGTTTTTTTTTTTTTTGCCCTGTTACAAAGGAAAAGGAAAACTATGTTCAACTTTTGCATTGCAGAAAGTAAAAGTTAGCTTGGGAAACAAAGTACATTGCAATACGTAAGAACAATATGGATTTTAACATGTTTTTAAACTACCGGACCCTCTATAACCGACTTGCCAGAGACAACATAACATCTTGACACTGAATTATATCTGTAATGTTGTGGTGCAAAGTAAAGAGTACCATGTCCTGCTTCCAGTTGCTCCTTTATATTACAAGTGTGTTGCGTATGCTTTGGAGCTGAAGATAAATGACAGGGCATAGTCCCCCCCCCCCCCTTTGAATCTAGAAACATGATCTGAGAGGGAATGTACAACACCTGCCAACACCAATGTACCAGCCCAAGTTCATCAAGTAAGCCTTTTCTCCTAGGCACATTTTATTTACCAACACCTGACTGACCACAGTGTGAGTCATCCCCCATATCTCTCAAGGTGTCATCTGATTGACCTCCTCAGGTGTGATATCACGGGAATACAGCTCAGAGAAGAGTGCAGGCA
The DNA here is from genome assembly GCF_029633865.1 of Lampris incognitus. Taxonomy (NCBI): domain Eukaryota; kingdom Metazoa; phylum Chordata; class Actinopteri; order Lampriformes; family Lampridae; genus Lampris; species Lampris incognitus. The sequence continues at coordinate 21,351,200 of NC_079227.1, forward strand.
GCCAGTACTGTGGTTCACCGGCAGCTTGAGAATCTAGCCAGGCTAACCCTTCTTTCAGTAGGTGATCCTGTGAATACAAGGTAATGGTGGTGAGCTGTAAAGCTTGTGCAGTGGCCTCAAATAAGATTTAATCAGATGTTTTTCTGAGACACTTACCAGCACATGACAAGCCCTTTCTCGCTCCCATTTAAGACTCTCCTTGATCTCGCATGCCGTAACAAAGCCCTTCTTCTAAAGGGTCGAAAAGGAAACAAAATGCTCGTGATATCACAATGTATCAGGCAGGTCTAATCTCTGAAAAAAAATAAATTGCTTTTCTTGGACATATATTTTGACCAAGGCTGTATAAACAAATATGGCTGGAAACTATATATACAGTTTATATAATACTCCCAAGGTTTACAGTGACAGTAAAACGTAATAAGGGTTGAATAAGGTCAGGTCTTTCCAGTATGGCTGTAGTTCTCAACATATTCCATTTCATTTAACTAAGAAGTAAGAGGACGCCCCCTCCTTTCACCTGCCCTTGATAATGAACCCTTGGGAACTTAATGTTATGGTACCTCAGCCAGCTGCAGTACCACAGTGTGGTCCATGTTGAGCTCTGCTGGGACTGACTGTACCAGGTAAGAGCCACCGACAGGAATCATCCCAAAACCATTTCCCATGGCCTTCAGCTTTTTTATGGCTCTCACCAAATCATCTCTGCAAAGCATGTTTCAAATGCTTTATCAATCACACCACTTATAACTGAAACATGGAAAACCTGAGAATAACCTCTAGATAAGTGCAAAGTATACATTTGTGAAATGAGTGCTATATCACGAAGCAGTGGCATGTAAAATCTAGATACAGAAACCTTTATCCGCATTCAATAGAGATTGTCATTTTATATAGACATTCCATCAATGGCACTCACTGGCTCACATCCTGAGCATATTTCCCCCTTCCCTTCAACACTCTTTGATAAAGTTCATCCAAAGTAATGAGCCCTGAATGGAAAAAGCACAGATCAACAGAACCTTTGATTAATTTACCACACAGATGCTTCATTTACAGCACAAACAAAAGTGGTTATAATATGCAGTTCTCCAAGATGTGACTACATTACATGACATTGGGCTCTCTAAGGGAGAATACATAATCAAAATACTAGAGATGTAGTTGAAATTCAAACAATGTTGACTATGATGACACAAATATAGGCTGCCCTACTCCCTTAAGTATGAGGGATTTGGAAAAAGGGCAATGCCTTGCTACTGTGGCATGACCTTGTTGTATGAATCTGACTTGGCTTGTGAATTCCGTTGACTATCTATAGTACGGCCACATAAAAACAAAACCGACTTGTTTTTCTTTTTTGGTGTGACTTCTTACTTCAAAATGCAGTAACTTTAATGGTCGAAATAATGCGAGTAGCAGCTCACCTCCATTTCTGTGCTTCAGGGCAAGGCACACTTCAATAATCTGAACACCAAGCTCATAATAGAAGTCCCCTACACCAAGCATCTCTGACCAAAATCCTTTGCCAGCTGTGACAGAAAAGAAAAAAAACATTAGAAAGTTACATGTCAATTTATCACAAAAGCCTTGAAATACAAAGGGTACAATACTGTATGAACGGCCTAATAATTCTCACAGGCAAGTGGATCAACTCCAATGGTGGCACACATTTCTTGAAACTGGACTCGGAACTGGGAATTCTTGCGAATCTCTTGTTTATGCTTGCTGGCAAATTCCTCCAGGTGAGACTTGAAGGTCTCTAACTGTTTAGACATCTGACAAGAGAATAGGGTGGGGAAACTACATGCTATTAGTTATTCAAGAATTTAATCTGAAATAATTTCATACAAGCCCTTGCCAACATGCGGGGGGGTTAAACACACCTGTACAATTTGATCTTCAGCTAGAACAGTTCCTCTTTCCTTGTACTTGGCCTGTAAAAGAAATGGCCGCAACTGAATCGATGTGCTTTCCAAGTCCAGCTCGGAGAAATAAGGGCAGAATGACTCTTTCTACAGCTCGGAAACACAGCAACACAACAAATGTCAGCTCGCATGTTCGCCATAAGGTTACCTCTGCAAGCTTCTTTTTGGCTATAGCGCCTGCACCAACTCCTCTCCGATGCATGTTGTTGCTCTTAGGTGGAAATTATGAGTGAGATGATTTTATGTATTCGCGAGATGGAGCAATTCACAAGCCCACGGAATATGCATGCGGATGTGACAATACCGACGTTTCCGACTACAAATTCATCCGTGTGTTTCAAGTATTTAACTCGGTGCAATAACATCTAAAATGAAAAAGACAAAAAACAATATTGATTTCAGAAAGCTCGACACTTGTCAACACATCTCGTTTCAGAATCAAGAACTCAGCTACTTCCTTGTTAGTCAAACAACAAGGCTGGATACGGACACTGCCCCCTGCTGCTTGGGCGAAAATAGCAAGACAAAAAAAATCTGGAAAAAAGACTTTGACGCAATATAGACAATAAACCTCACAAATAAATTTAACCTCAGCTTTGAGATTGACATTTCTTTTAATTAAATTTGTGCTGATAAATCTGTGGCCGGCCATCTGAAGCACTGATGCGTCATTTGAATGGGTGTTGTTTTTTTCCCCCCTCTTTTGTTTTTGCTATATCTAATGACAATCTTACATGTTCCAGCAATGGAAAAAAAACATGCTTTTCATTTCAAGTCATTTTTTATTATGTATGGATTTCATGGCATACATCATGGGCCACAGGACAACATTTCATTTCCAGTGCAATTCAAACAGAAAACAGTCAACTTTCCATATTTGATATAAGTCAAAAGGCAGACATCTGATCAGAAAGATTCTCAAGTTGTTTGCTGATTTTTATTTCAGAACATCACTGGGTTCTGTCGTAATAACAGCATACACATGAGAATAGATGATTGAAAGAGTCATTAAAGCAATGTAATGATTGTATCATGAGATGACCACAACGCTATATAAGACTCAAACAAAGCTACATAGAAGGAACAAAAACACCTAGCTTATTTTCATGTTTTTCATGAACATTTTGAGCTTCAGCAGTTCATTGTATTGGTACTCCCCGTCTGGGCCTTCTCCCCGAATGGCAGGCCTGTGAAAACGTTTAATTTATTTAATCATTGACATTTTACTAACATTTTCGTTTTTTGTTTTGTTTTGTTTTTTGTTTGTTTTTTGTGACTTTTTTGTTTTTATTTAGATAGGATAATGGAAAGAAGTTTGAGATGCAACACAGGTCCTGAGCGGTCTGTGTTTGTACCTAGCTGGGTAGGCTGCAGAGACAACCAGTATAAGTTAACTTGCCTGTTGCAGGGACTTACTCATTCTTTTTCTCCCTTTGCTTGAGCAAGAAATCAACAAAATTCTTCTGCATCATAGAATCCATGATTTTGCTGATGTCACTGGCAATGATGGACTCAGCATATCTTTTCCTTAAATGGTGCTCCTTGTTGGTGAGTCTCGAGGCATGCCAACGGAGAAAGTCATGTTAGTGGAAGCAGCGGAATCATGTAATGCATTGATTTATCCCCTTTGTATCTCCAGCGGCAGTGGGCCACCTTAGTAAGGACTGATAAGATCAGGACTTACCCCACATTGTTTGTGAAAGTTTGAAATTAACAAGACAAAGTCCCCACAGGATAAGCACAACCATGTCATAGCTAACTTTCCCATAGAAATGTGCAACTAACAATACTAACTATACTTTTACAAAGTAGCTTTGGTGCAACATGTTAAAGTGGGACCAAATGCAACCAATCTTGAACCAAACAGCAAAATATTGTAGTGAGTTCCTGAATCAATATATCGGCGTGGGTGTTTTATGCAAACCTGATGCATATGTTAGCAGATAGCATTTTAAAACTGGATTAGCTTTCACAGATATACCCCCCCCCCCCGAGGAACAAAAAGGTAAGCACACAGGTGAGCCTTGCAAAGACCAACCTCGTCTCCAGTGGTTGGGCCCTGACCTCAGCAGACAACATCCCAAAAAGGCACAACACCACCACTGCAGACAGTACAGGCTTCATGATGACTCTGATACAGAAAGAAAGAAATTGTGTTTAGTCGTCCCTTACTGACAATTCATTTGACACAACAACGAGTGCGATGTGATCACCGGCTAATAGAACAGAAAATCAGAAATAATAAATCAGCAAATATGTTGCAAAATCCAACCCTATGGAAAAAAATAATGCCTAGACTGATACAATTAACAAGTCTTACCGTTATAATTCCAGTGTGGCTGTGAAGCTGCTGAACTTTGTGAGTTGCCTTGAGGAGTTGACCTTTTATACAGCCTCTCAGAGGCAATTTGTGTCACAGCAGGACTCGTGGCGAGTAACACATTACCCCCCCCCCACTCCACACACACACACACACACACACACACACACGCGCGCGCGCGCACACACACACACACATGTGACTACTGATAAACAGCAGTCTAATCAATGTGGAAAATTCATGATTACATGGCTGTATTTTCAACAGAATTAACAGTGTCGTGGAAACCTTTATGGGCCATTAAACTAATCAAACTGTGGCACTTCGTCAGCTTTTGAAAACGTAATGGCTCAGTGATGATATTGACTGACCAATGATGATTAAAAGTCTAAATGTTTTAAAATCAGTGTATCCGGACCAGCGTTTATCTAATGCTAACACACGCCATACGGTGAAACAATAGCTGTCCTCAGAAACAAAACATTAGCCTTAGTTTTTTTTACAATTTTTTTTCCTGTGATAACAATTTTATGGTGACAATGGTATTTTAGTGAAATTTAAAAAATATATATATATTGGGATTTTTTGTGAATTCTATATTACTGTATTCTTTGTAGATTACCATTACTAGATTATTATGATGTTATACAAGATGGTAGTTGTAGCAGTGTGTACACAGTTGCTTTCACGAATGAGTGATAATAAAAGCAGTTAAAAAATGTGGATTGTTCCCAGAGACAATCTCCATTCTCCATTAGGTCTCCATAATTCTGACCGAAAAATAATGACAAATGTGAAATTACATTTTCTTACTTACACTTGTGTGCACGCAAACACACACACAAACACACAAACACAAACACACACACACACACACACACATTCTCTCTCTGTCTCTGTCTCTGTCTGTCTGTCTGTCTGTCTGTCTGTCTGTCTGTCTCTCTCTCTCTCTCTCTCTCTCTCTCTCTCTCTCTCTCTCTCTCTCTCTCTCTCTCTCTCTCTCTCTCTCTCTCTCTCTCTCACACACACACACACACACACACACACACACACACACACACACACACACACACACACACACAAACAACGTTTTTTTTTTCTTGTCTCTTCTCCCGTGTGTGTGAATGGTGTGAGGTGAGTTTCCCCTGTGTGCATGTGTAGCCTGTCCTCCTGTCAGGTCTCCATGGTGATGGTGGTCGTGTGACTCAGGTCCTGGGCTGTTCCGGTGGCATCTGGACACTGTTTAGCATCCTCCTCATCATATTCTCCACATATTTTATAATTCCATTATAATTCTGTTATCCTCTTTCAGTGTTGTATTCTTTAAATTGTGAACACACAACATCCATTGCACGTTGTCCATCTTGGGAGAGAGATCCCTCCTCTGTTGCTCTCCCTGAGGTTTCCTCCCTGTTAAAGGGTTTTTTAGGGAGTTGTTCCTTATGCGAGGTGAGGGTCTAAGGACAGGATGTGGTGTTGCCCTAAAGCCCACTGAGGAAAACTTGTAATTTGTGATATTGGGCTATACAAATAAAATTGACTTGACTTGACACCCAACAGCCACAGGGAGCAGCATCTTCAGGTTAACGCTAATAGAGGTAGGTTGTATGATTGCCAAAAAAAAAAACCCACTTAATTTTTGGGTTTATGCTGACATCAGTTAATCTTTTCTAGAACAATAATAGTAGCGAGAACTGATGCATTTTTCAAAAGAAAATCTGTGTGTGTATTTATTGAGTTCATTGCCACATGTTTAAAAGGGTTACAACCAATGAATAAAGTGGAAAGGACACTGATAGTATGCTGAGACTAAATGGGTTAGTGGAAGAAGAGGTGTAGTAAGAATAGGAGTAACAGCAGTAGAAAGGGAGAGATGGAGAGTATGAATAGGGACACGCACATAAGGAGCACGAAGAACAGAAGTAATAGACAGGGGCATGTGTAACAGAAAGAGTATTAGGATGCGTAGCATGCTAATTGATTACCAGGGTGTTGGAGAAAGCTTAATTGTTGCTCCAACATTAATAGTAGGTTGATAACTGTTTTATTATGTGGTTAACAGATGGTTTCTACTGGGTGTTAGAACCAGTTGCATGTGACCTGGTGGTTGCGTGGTACATGGTGTAGGATTACTTAACAACCAAAAAAGCAGTAATGTGTGCAGTTATTGAAAATTAAGCCGGGTACTGTACAATATTAAAGGGAATAAACTAGCAGAGTTTTGGGGGCCTGAGTAGCAGTGTGCACTTTTTAGTTACCCTTTTTAGAGCTTTCTTTTATGGTTCAGCTCATCCTTGCAGACGTGTTTATGATATCTGATGACGACGCTGATGATTTTCTTTAATGAGTAAAAAAGAAGTGACCGGTGATTGCAACTGAGCCCCTTGCGAAATTACCTCTAGTTTAAAATGTCTCTCTAGTTGGCTGTCCGAACTGTTTTTTTTTTTCTTCTGGTTGGAGAGTTGCATGAAACAGAGCAAACTCAGCTTCCATGAACAAGTGATACTGGTGAGAAGACTCACAATTTTGAGTAATTTCCAGGTGGTCCCTCACCTCAGTAACCATGTTTGTAACCATGCCCCCCCCCCCACACACACACACAAAAGGTATGCTATTCTAAGAGAAAACAATTTATTCATCTGACAAATATACCTCTTGGACTTCGATTGCAACCTTTTTGCATGTTAAGCCCCCCCATTTCAAAAAAAATTGTAAATTGAACAGATGTGGCTGGAAGCCATTTGTGGTGACAATTGCGCTGTGTGTACCCAGACCCTGGAGGGAAAACATCCCTGGTGTGAGGGCAGCATGCCAGACACAACAGGTGAATGTAATGACCCACCATGCAGGAAAGAAAAGCAGCACCAGTGATTGCATCAGTGGCCTGGATTGGGTTCTGCTGTCAACTACTAGGAGTTTGCAGAAAGGTGAATCAGTTCATCTGGACACAACATTTATTGAGAGAAACGTTTCATGACTCATCTAAGTGATCTCTTCAGTCTCAACTGACTGCAGGTATCCCCACCCTTATAAACAATACAATGGCATAACAACCAAAAACAATGATCAGTTTCATATGCAAATTGCTGTGACCGTTAATTAGAGCTACAATGGCCATGTGTACTATTCACAGAAGATTGGGGAATAGTTGCAATCATAGCACTGTAAGATGGTGACAGATGTACTCTTAGCTCTCCCCTTGGTTCAGGGATGGTCGTTCCCTCTTTACATAGATGGCAACTTTGACACCCCGTTCAAACCAGCGTTCCTCCCTATCAAGGATGTGTGCATCCTCATCCTTGAAAGAGTGGCCACTGGCCTGTAGATGGGTGTAGACTGCAGAATCCTGGCCTGATGCATTAGCTCTTCTGTTTTGTGCCATCCGCTTTGCCTGCGTCTGTTTGGTTTCCCTGATGTACAAGTTACGGCAATCCTCCCGGCACTTAACAGCATACTACTACTACTACTACTATTATCGGCTACTCCCGTTAGGGGTCACCACAGTGGATCATTTGTTTCCATCTCTTCCTGTCTTCTGCATCTTCCTCTGTCACGCCAGCCACCTGCATGTCCTCATTCACCACATCCATAAACCCCCTCTTTGGCCTTCCTCTTTTCCTCTTCCCTAGCAGCTCCATATTCAGCATTCCTCTCCCAATATACCCAGCATCTCTCCTCTGCACATGTCCAAATCATCTCAGTCTGGCCTCTCTTGTTTTTTCTCCAAACTGTCCAACCTGAGCTGTCCCTCTAATACTCATTCCTAATCCTGTCCCTCTTTGTCACTTCCAATGAAAATCTTAGCATCTTCAACTCTGCCATCTCCAGCTCTGCCTCCTGTCTTTTTGTTAGTGCCACCATCTCCAAACCATTCAACACAATAGCTGGTCTCACTACCATCTTGTAAACCTTCCATTTGACTCTTGCTGGTACCCTTCTGTTGCAAATCACTCCTGATACTCTTCTCCACCCACTCCACCCTGCCTGCACTCTCATCTTCACCTCTCTTCCGCCCTCCCAGTTACTTTGAACAGTTGACCTCAAGTATTTAAACTCATACGCCTTCGTCACCTCTACTCCTTGCATCCTCACCATTCCGCTGTCCCCCCTCTCATTCACACATATGTATTCCATCTTGCTTCTACTGACTTTCATTCCTCTTCTCTCCAGTGCATACCTCCACCTCTCCAGGCTCTCCTCAACTTGCTCCCTACTTTCGCTACAGATCACAATGTCATCCGCAAACATCATAGTCCATAGAGACTCCTGCCTGATCTTGTCCGTCAACCTGTCCATCAGCATTGCAAACAAAAAAGGGCTCAGAGCCGATCCTTGATGTAATCCCACCTCCACCTTGAACCCTTCTGTTATTCCAACCACACACCTCACCACTGTCACACTTCCCTCATACATGTCCTGCACCACTCCTACATACTTCTCTGCTACTCCCGACTTCCCCATACAATATCACACCTCCTCTCTCGGCACCCTGTCATATGCTTTCTCTAAATCCACAAAGACACAATGTAACTCCTTCTGGCCTTCTCTGTACTTCTCCATCAACATTCTCAAAGCAAACATCACATCTGTAGTGCTCTTCCGTGGCATGAAACCATACTGCTGCTCGCTAATCATCACCTCTCCTTGTAACCTATCTTCTATTATGCTTTCCCATATCTTCATGCTGTGGTTGATCAACTTTATACCTCTGTAGTTGCTACAGCTCTGCACATCACCATTATTCTTGAAAATCGGTACCAATATGCTTCTTCTCCACTCCTCAGGCATCCTCTCACTTTCCAAGATTGTGTTAAACAATCTAGTTAAAAACTCCACTGCCATCGCTCCTAAACATCTCCATGCCTCCACAGGTATGTTATCAGGACCAACTGCCTTTCCACTCTTCATCCTCTTCATAGCTGCCCTCACTTCCTCCTTGCTAATCCACCGCACTTCCTGATTCATTATCCCCACATCATCCAACCTTCTCTCTATCTCATTTTTTTTCATTCATCAGCCCCTCAAAGTACTCCTTCCACCCTCTCAGCACACTCTCCTCGCTTGTCAGCACATTTCCATCTCTATCCTTGATCACCCTAACCTGCTGCACATCCTTCCCTGCTTGGTCCCTCTGTTTAACCAATCGGTACAAGTCCTTTTCTCCTTCCTTAGCATCCAAACTTTCATATAACTCGCCATATGCCTTTACCTTTGCCTTCGCTACCTCTCTCTTCACTTTATGCCGCATCTCCTTGTACTCATGTCTACTTTCTTCATCTCTCAGACTATCCCACTTCTTCTTTACCAACTTCTTCCTCTGTATACTTTGCTGTACTTCCTCATTCCACCATCAAGTCTCCTTGTCTTCTTTCCTCTATCTAGATGACACACCAAGTACCTTCCTAGCTGTCTTTCTCACTATTTCTGCAGTGGTTGCCCAGCCATCTGGCAACTCTTCACTACCACCCAGTGCCTGTCTTAGCTCCTCCCTGAACTCCACACAACAGTCTTCCTTCTTCAACTTCCACCATTTGATACTTGGCTCTGCCTTTACTCTCTTCCTCTTCTTAGTCTCCAAAGTCATCCTACAGACCACCATCTGATGCTGCCTAGCTACGTTCTCCTCTGTCACCACCTTGCAGTCTCTATTCCCTTTCAGATCACACCTCCTACATAAGATATAGCCCACCTAGGTGTCCCGATAGTGTCGTAGCCTATTCCGTTGTCTACCAACATGGGAATCCTGGTTCGAATCCCCGTGTTGCCTCCAGCTTGGTCGGGTGTCCCTACAGACACAGCTGGCCATGTCTGCGGTTGGAAAAGCCAGGTGTGGGTATGTCTCCTGGTCGCTGCACTAGCACCTCCTCTGGTCGGTTGGGGCGCCTTTTCGGGGGGGAATAGCATGATCCTCCCATGCGCTACGTCCCTCTGGTGAAACTCCTCACTGTCAGGTGAAAAGAAGCGGCTGGCGACTCCACATGTATCGGAGGAGGCATGTGGTAGCCTGCAGCCCTCCCCGGATTGGCAGAGGGGGTGGAGAAGCGACCGGGAAGCTTGGAAGAGTGGGGTAGTTGGCCGGGTACAATGGGGGGGAAAAAAGGGGGTGGGTGGTGATATAGTCCACCTGTGTGTACTTCCCTCCACTCTTATACATCACCCTGTGTTCCTCCCTCTTCTTGAAATATGTATTCACTACAGTCATTTTCATCCTGTACATCACCTCTTCATCACCTCTGTTCTCTTTACCAACATGCCCATTGCAGTCTGCTCCAATCACCACTATCTCCTCCTTGGGTAAACTCTCCACCACATCATCAAACTCACTCCAGAACTCTTCTTTCACTTCCATCTTACACCCAACTTGCAGGGCATATGTGCTTATAACAGTCATCATTACCCCTTTGATTTCTAGCTTCATACTCATCACTCTGTCCGAAACTCTTTTCACCTCCAACACACTCTTGACATACTCTTCCTTCAGAATTACCCCTACCCCATTTCTCCTCCCATCTGCACCGTGGTAGAAGAGTTTGAACCCACCTCCGGTGCTCCTGGCCTTACTCCCCTTCCACCTGGTCTCTTGCACACACATTTTATCTACCTTCCTTCTCTCCATCATATTTCATTTCATTTCATTATTATTTATTCCACTCATGGTAGTGCACAGCTCCAGACAGAAACAAGCAATTCATAATCAAACACAAATCAACTCAAACATAGATAAACAACAGAATAGATGGTCTGTCAGTCAGTTACTCAACAACTAATACTTACAGCAACATGGGAAATGAAAAAGAACCAAAAAGTCATACTAATTAATGCTTACAGCAACATGGGAAATGAAAAAGAACCAAAAAGCCATACTCAATAATTCACCATCAACTGAAAACCCATTACCTGACAACTCAATATTGTCTAATTATTCTTTCCTTATACATTTTCTTGAACTGAAAGATATTTGTACAACCCTTTAGATCGTTCTCTAAAGAATTCCATAGTGATGCCATATACCGAAATACACATCTGCTTTAAAGTAGTACGTGCATACGGATGTTTAAAATTAAATTTCCTTCTATGGTCCTCGTGCTTTGAACTAAAAACAATTTTTTTTGTAGATCTTCTGGTAATACTCTGCTTTTTGCCCTGTACATAACTAACAATGTCTGTAACTCAACTAAATCTTTAAGTTTAATTAATCCTGACTTAATAAACGGTCCGTCGGTGTGTTCTCTTGGACCCACTTTATGGATAATTCTTACTGCTCTTTTCTGTAATATAAACAATGGCTTTATGTTGCTCATACACGTGTTGCCCCACACTTCCACACAGTAATTAGAATATGGCAAAATAAGTGAACAGTACAGAATTCGCATTACCTTGTGATTTAACACATACTTTGCTTTGTTCAAAACAGAAATATTCTTAGACACCTTAGCTTTTGCATATGCTATATGAGATTTCCATGCCAGTTTGTCATCCATTATTACACCCAAGAATCTAAACTCAGATACTCTTTCAATATCAACTCCATCTCATCCTTTTTCTTTTTAGCAAAAACCATAAACTTAGTTTTGCTCAAATTTAATAACTTATTTTCATCAAACCATCTTTTCAGTTTGACCATTTCATTTGCAATATAAAATGAAAAGTTTCGGCCCCAACACCGAGCCTTGTGGGACTCCACATTCAATCTTCATGCACTCCGATGTATTGCCAGCAAACTGTACAAATTGATGTACAGTTTGCTGGCAATATCAGCCAACTCTCTCCCTTTACCAGTCATAGTGCCAACATTCAAAGTTCCGACTCTCACCTCCACACTCTTTCCCTTCCTCCTCTCCCGCTGCCTCTAGACATGTCCCTCTCCTTCGCTCAACAGTAGCGTTGTTTCCACTGGCACCTGCTGGCCAACAGTACCGGTGGCAGGCAATCGTTGGTAACCCGGGCCTCCACGGATCCGGTATGGAGATCTGACTTATGATCCACATATTTGATTTGGCAAAGGTTTAACGCCGGATGCCCTTGCTGACGGAACCCACCCCCATTTATCCGGGTTTGGGACCGGCACTAAAAATGCACTGGATCTACTGATCCCCAGATCGGCAGAGGGGGGTGGAGCAGCATAGCCTCGGAAGAGTGGGGTAATTGGCCAGATACAACTGGGGAGAAAAAGGGGGAAAATTCCGGGGGGGGGGAAAGAATGCACTGGCTTGTGCATCCTCAGTGGCTGGGTTAAAAACCTAACGGAGGGGGCGTCCTGATAACGGTCTATTCCGTTGCCTACCAACACGGGGGTCTCGATTCGAATACCCGTGTTGCCTCCGGCTTCGCCGGGGGTCCCTACAGACACCGCGTTGGCCGTGTCTGCGGGCGGGAAGCCGGATGTGGGTATGTGTCCTGGTCGCTGCACTAGCACCTCCTCCGGTCGGTCGGGGCGCCTGTTCGGGGAGGAGGGAGAACTGGGGGGAATAGCGTGAACCTCCCACGGGCTACGTCCCCCTGGTGAAACTCATCACTATCAGGTGAACAGAAGCGGCTGGCGACTCCACATGTTTCAGAGGAGGCATGTGGTAGTCAGCAGCAGCAGCAGCAGCAGCAGCAAGAGAGTGAGAGAGCGAGAAACGTATGTCATGCCAATAAAGCACATATTGAATTGAACTGAATTGAATTTAGAGAGAGAGAGAGAGAGAGAGAGAGAGAGAGAGAGAGAGAGAGAGAGAGAGAGAGAGAGAGAGAGAAGCAGCCCTCGGGGGTGGAGCAGCGACCGGGACGGCTCGGAAGAATGGGGTAATTGGCCGGATACAATTAGGGAGGCAAAAAAAATAGGGTGGGGGGGACAACCTAACAGCGCACACTATATTCTACAATCTATGTGAAGAGGGAACGGCCATCCCTGAGCCGAGGTGATTAACTGTTCATCTTTCGTCATCTTACAATGCTGTGATTGCGACCCTTCCCCTGTAGTATATAGTGCCGCGCACTGATACTAATACGGAAGTTGATGATGTGGAGGTGGAATAATGTTAGTGATTCGTCCGGCCATGCCTTTAGTGTATGTGTATGCAGCACGGGTCGTCGTTAATAAAGTCATCTCTCGCAGTCAAAGTCCAATCTCTGTATATTCATCAGCTAAGTCGAGTCTTCCGGTCTTGTGAAACCATAACATGGTGTCAGACGTTGGTCCATTTCGTCATTTTCCGCAGTTGAGTCGAGAGAACGGAGTTTTCTACTAGCTAAAAGCTAAGCTAGCGCGTACGGCGTACAGACAACGAAAGGTGAGCCACCGCCCGAAGATGGACCAGTTTACGTTACCGTCGCCGCTAGTGCCGACAGGCAACTTGGGAGAACATTGGAGACGATGGGAACAGCGCTCCCAAATATACATGACCGCGAGTGGTGCAGATCGTAAGAAAGAAAAGGTAAAAGTAGCAATTTTACGGCACGCACTAGGCGAGGAAGCTCTCGAAGTCTATAACACACTTGATATTGACTATGATGAAGAAGAGACTGTAGAAGAAATTCTAGCCGTTTTCAGAGCCTGTTGTCAGAAAAACAGTGTTTGAAAGACATCAGTTTTGGTTACACCCTATGTAAGAATTTATCACGATCGAGAAATATGTGACAGAGCTCAGGCAAAAGAGTGAAGACTGAATTTGGCGTCTCGGAAAATGACATGATCAGAGACGAGATTGTGTTCAGTATGAATGACCAGCGCCTGAAAGAGATACTTTAAGATAACCAAATCTTACATTAGAAAAGGCCATAGACACATGTCGTGCTGCTGAGACTGCTAAGGCACAAATACAAGCAATGGGTGCAGCGTCCCAGGAGAGAGCTGTACATGCAGTGCATAAAAACAGAAAGCAAAAGGACAGTCAACCATGGAATAAAGGACAAAAACAGCTACCTCAATACACACAACAAGGGACACGGGAGCACATGCAGGAAATGTGGAAAATCACACAAGCTGAGGCAATGTCCAGCATATGGTGCATCCTGCCATAAGTGTGGAAAGCAGAACCACTATGCAAAGATGTGCATATCAGGCAAAGCACAGCATGGAAAGACAGTACATGAAGTGAATCCTGAAATAGATGTCCTGTTTACTGAAAGAGTGAACATTAATCAGCTAGACCCTAAAGTTGACAAATCGTGGTACTCAGAGGTACATGTAGACAATATGTTTGTCAAGTTCAAATTGGATACAGGAGCAGAGGCCAATGTCCTGCCACTGAGGATGCTTAAGTCCATGAAAAGGAATTAAGGCTAGGCATGAATGGAGAGCACACCTACTACTACAGCCCACAAGAACAGTGCTGGTGGCATATGGAGAGATGAGACTGAGGACAGAAGGGAAACTCACTCTCAAGTGCTCCACACCCAAGGCTCAAGCGAGTCTACCATTTTATGTAGGCACTCCTCCATACCCATCCTAGAGAGGGAGGTGTGTGAAGATTTGCATCTAGTAAAAAGGGTGGACATTGACACACTGGACGTGAAACATCCAACAACAAAAGAGCAGCTGATAGCTCAGCACCCAACTGTCTTTGAAGGTCTGGGGGAGTTCTCTGGAGAGTATCACAGCCACATGGACCCCAAGGCTACACCAGTCATACACAGCTGCAGAAAAATACCACTGGCAGTAATGGACAGACTCAAAGCAACTCTGGACGATCTGTTACAAGCTGATGTGATTGCACAGGTAACTGAACCAACACCATGGGTTAATAATAGCCTTGTAGTCAATGAAAAGAAGGACAAAAAGAAGTTGCGGGTTTGCTTGGACCCCAGTAATTTGAACAAAGCAATACTAAGTCAGCATTACTCAATTCCTACAACCGATGAAGTTTTCAGCCAACTTGCTGATAAGAAAATATTCACAGTGCTCGACGAAAAGCATGGCTACTGGCAAGTAAAGCTAGACAAGGAGTCATCACTACTGTGCACATTTAACACACCATGGGGGAGATATCGGTTCAAACGCCTACCATTTGGAATAAAGTCAGCGAGTGAAGTCTTCCAGCAATGCAACTGTGAAACATTCAGAGACATCCAAGGAGTTTGCATCATAGCACATGACATGATCATCGCTGCATCTACAGAGAAAGAACATTATGAGATAATACAGAAGGTGATGGCCAGAGCAAAAGAGGCCGTGAAATTCAACAAAGAGAAAATAAGGTGAGCAGTGTAAACTACATGGGCCACATTGTCACTGCAGAGGGCGTTAAGGCAGATGAAGCAAAAGTTAAGGCCATTGCTGAGATGCTGCCACCTACTGACAAAACAGAACTACAGTGAATGCTTGGCATGATAAAATACCTAGCGCAGTATATCCCTGGTGAGGCCACCATAACAGCGCCACTAAGACAACTATGACGGAAGGACAATGTGTGGCAGTGGCAACGTGAACATGATGATGCAGTCAACAAACTGAAACATGCCCTCACAAATGCTCCTGTGCTCAGGTTCTTTGATCCAAAGAAACAACTCATAATACAGGCTGATGCATCTAAAGATGGCCTGGGGGAGTGTCTCTTACAAGAGGGCCACCCAAAAGCCCCACGGTGGTGCAGTGGTTAGCGCTGTCGCCTCACAGCAAGAAGGTCCTAGGTTTGAGCCCTGGTGTTGTCCAGCCTTGGGGGGTCATCCCAGGTCCTTTCTGTGTGGAGTTTGCATGTTCTCCCCGTGTCTGCGATGGGTTTTTTCCGGGTGCGCCGGTTTCCCCCACCATCAAAAAGACATGCATGTTAGGGTTAATACTGTCTGTGCCCCTGACTGAGGCATGGCAAGACAAACAGGAGTTGGTCCCCAGGTGCTGTATGGCAGCTGCCCACTGCTCCTAGCTACACAGCTAGGATGGGTTAAATGCAGAGGAAGAATTTCCCCACGGGGATCAATAAAGTAATAGAAAAAAATAGACTATGCATCAAGGGCACTGACAGAGACCAAAAAGAACTATGCACATATTGAGAAGGAACTCTTAGCTATTGTCTTCTCTGTCAAAAAATTCCACCAGTATGTGTATGGGGTGAGGGTGAATGTTCAGTTAGACCACAAACCATTGGAAAACATCCTGAGAAAGCCACTTGGAACAGCTCCTTCCAGACTGCAGAGAATGCTGCTTCAGCTGCAGTGATATGACTTAAATGTCACATACACACTGGGTAAAGAGCTACTGATCGCAGACACACTCTCACAAGCTGTCATACAATAACAGCACACGTCAGCAGATAACATCATGGACGAGAAAGTTGTCTATGCTTTGGAGCCCACAGATGCCTTGAGTACAGAGACTCTAGAGCAGCTCAAGGGTGAAACCAAGAAAGATGAAACACTGCAGCTGTTGCAAATCATACACAGAGATGGTTGGCCCCAACACAGGAAGCAGGCAGATTCAAAACTGATACTATACTGGCCTATCAGACGTACAGTGGCTGTGAGAGAAGGAATAATGTTCGCTGGAGACAGGATAATCCTCCCAAGCACAATGAGAACAGAAATGCTACAAAAGCTACATATAGCTAATCAAGGGATGCAGCTGACTAAAGCATTGGCCAGAAAGCACTGGTACTGACCAGGAATGACAAGAGACATAGAACAAATGGACGAGACTCGTGGGACGTGCCAGCAGTTCCAGCCCAGAAAGCAGAAGGAGCCACTGATCTCACATGACATCCCTGAGCTTCCTTGGCTCAAAGTTGGGGCTGACATCTTTGAAATGGAAGGTCAGTCATTTCTCTTGATAGTAGACTACCTCTCAAAATACCCGGAGGTACTGAACATTATGGACAAGACATCACACACTGTGATCAGCAAGATGAAATCAGTCTTCTCTAGAATAAGAATACCAAAAGAGATGATGTGTGACCATGTTCCATTTGCAAGTCAGGAAGTTAAAAACTTTGCAACTTTATGGGGCATAAAACTTGTTCACTCCAGCCCGGGTTATGCACAGTCAAATTGACTAGCTGAGAGAACAGTGAAAACCGTGAAACTCGTGCTGAAGAAAACACAGCAAACAAACACAGACCCCCATCTCACACTTCTCACCCTGACGAACACACCTATAACAGGCATGGAGTACTCCCCAGCACAAATGCTCATGGGCAGAGTCCTTAGAAGCACTCTACTGAGCTCCAGCACAGTTCTCCGTCCAGCAGTGCCCAAAGATGTACACTCAACTCTCCAAAATCTACAGAAAAGACAGCATCAGAGGAGCAAAGTGGCTTCCAGAACTGCACCCAGGTAGTACTGTTCACGTGGAGACAGCACAAGGTTGGCATCCAGCTGTGGTCACCGCACAGAGAAGTGAACCACGGTCCTATGACATTGTGACATCTTCAGGTCAGCACTACAGATGCAACAGACACCATCTGAGGAAAACGCCACCCAGCACTCAGATGAACTCAGAAACAGACTTAACAGATGAGGGGCAAACCAACACACCAGACGCAGGTACAGCAGAGTGTTGACATCGAGCTCTCATCCTCATCAAGGCCAGCTCAAACCAGGAGTGGTCGAGTTATTTGACCACCTGAGAGGTACAAAGACTTTCTGATGAGCCGGCGGTGAGAGTCATGCTTCAGCTGTGCTCATTAAAAAAAAAAATTGTTCAAGAAGGAAATGTGATTTGAAACGTTAGACTATTTGAGCAGCAAGTTCATTTTTTTCTCATGTTAAAGCGAATTTGTGAGTTAGACTAACAGTAATGAGACACAAAGTTCAGTCCTAAACAGATCTTCATTATAGCAATGTTGAAGTGTAACTTTCATGTTGAGAAAGGATGATGTAGTATATAGTGCCGCGCATTGATACTAATATGGAAGTTGATGATTTGGAGGTGGAGTAACTCTGTTAGTGATTCGTCCGGCCATGCGTTCAGTGTATGTGTATGCAGCACGGGTTGTCGTTAATAAAGTCCTCTCATGCAGTCGAAGTCCAGTCTGTGTATCAGCTAAGTCGAGTCTTCCGGTCATGTAAAACCATAACATCCCCAATCTTCTGTGAATAGTACACATGGTCATTGTAATTCTAGATAATGGTCATGGCAATTTGCATATGAAACGGATCGTTGTTTTCCGTCGTTATGCTACTGTATTGTTTATAAGGGTGGGGTTACCTACAGTGAGTTGAGACTGAAGAGGTCGCTTAGATGAACGATGAAGCGTTTCTCTTAACAGATGTTATGTCTAGATGCACTGATTCAACTTTCTTGGATTCGGGCACCTGTGACAAGGACAGACTACAACAGACAGTTAAGTCTGCAGAGAAAATCATTGGTGCCAACCTGCCCTCCATTCAGGACTTATGTCTCCAGAGTCAGGAAACAGGTGGGCAACGTCACTGCAGGCCCATCACACCCTCGTCACAACTTGTTCTAGTGCCTCTGGTAGGCGCTACAGAGCGTTGCACACCAAAACAACCAGATATAAAAACAGTTTCTTTCCACGTGCTGTCATTCAAATGAACGCTTAACATTGTCAAATAAATCCAACCATGTTGTATATACTGTACTGTACAATGTACGTATACTGGTGCGCTCTGTTGTTTCCATCTACCTCTGGCATGTATGTAAGTAACCTGCTAACATCTATTTCAGCATCTCTGATATAGTATTCACTGCACCATTGCACTTTATCGTTTCTTAGTTCACCTGTATATAGTGCATCGTTGTGTGTGTGTGTGTATATATATATATATATATATATATATATATATGAAGATTGTTGTGTTGTATTCTTATTCTATGTTAAGTACACTGAGTGAGCCTTGAAGCCGGAGTCAAATTCCACGTATATGCAAACCTACATGGCCAATAAACCTGATTGTGATCAGCAATGCAAAGATGAGATCCTGGGAGCAGTTGGACTTGATCGTGATAGCAATTACAGAGAAGAAGTGGCTCCTCGTGTATAGGTTGCCCAAGGATAAAGTTAATATTTTAAGCTTTAATTAAGAATTTCAAACCAGTTATTAGTCATGTAATGCATGTGATATTTTTTTCTCATTTTTCATCCCACGATTTGGCCAAAGGAAAATGAAGACATTTATTTGGTATTTCAGAAATACTAAGCCATTGAAAACTGACAACTAAAAGGAAAGGTGAGTATCAACTTCTTTTTTTTTCTCGTGTAGGCCTATTCATTTGAGAACAAGGGAGAACGATTGTGGGACCCCGGAATCTGAGGTTTTTGCACAAAAACCATGGCTATTTTTTTGTAAAGGAAAAGCATACAGTATTTACTGCTTAAGGTGAAGTTAATATGTTGTGCAGCAGTTTGTCATATTTAAGTTTCAATATAAAGTTGCACTAATTTTTATTTGCCTCATTGAAAAAGCCTTATGAATAGATTTTTTTCTCAAATTTGCTGATATGGAGCTCTGGCTCCGCCTGCTGGCATCTTTTTGAATGGTTAACGTTCAAAACAAGAAATGGCCATCCAGCAAATTACGCATGCGCCGTAGTAGGCGTTTTAAAATAAGTCTTGAGGAGGGAACATGAAGACACTTGCAGGTGAGCTTGAATAGCATCGACCGGACGACAGAAACGTATAACTACATATTCCTCGATACATCGTTGTCCCAATTCCTGTTGTTTTGACGCGATTTCCGTAACGACCTTGCGCTGAAATGCGTGTTTTGTCAGGAAGCTAGTTAGCATTAGCCTGCTAGCTAACTGTTATTATTGTTTTCATCATTTCGCGAGAACCAAAATGGAGGAGATGGCCGCTGCCAGTGTCCTACGCAGCCACTCCCGAACCCTTGTTTGAAAGCTCCGCTTCAGAAAAACCTACCCCGGTTGTGATATATGGACATTTTGCTCCAGCTCGCCTAGTTGGTTACGTAGATAATGTCTCTTGTGTTCTTTCTCTCCCGATGCTAAATTAGCTTAGCGTGCATTTCAAATCCAGCCAGCAAATTTTAGGAGAGGATGCCCGAGACTAATGTCAGTGTTAGTGATCTGTGCTTTTCCCTCTCCCCAAGTGTTTTGCAGTGACTGCACTTCGACTACTTTCCTTTTCGGTTCAGAATGAGAATATGCTTTCAACTCTATCTAATGTTAACAAGGCAAATGCATTTGTCCCCCCAGAATAAAAACTGATAACACGGGAAGCAGCTGTTGTTAAGTTACACCACCAAGACGTTGCAGAATGAAAAGTCGTCGTGTTCGCCATGACTTTGAGATCGACGCTATATCCTAATACGGGATTCAAGCTGAACGCTGACACGATCGACTTTGAGAAAACACATATCGGGGCGGCCACTGTCAGTCCTGTGAGCCTCAAGAGGGAGTCCCGGGACTTTGGTATAGATGGTCAAGACGTGCAGGGGGGCGAGATCCCCAGCAAATCAAAGGACTTAGATCAGAATTACACGACGAGCAAAGTTGCCCGCGGCGCCACGGTTGCAGAAGCAGTTCAAGGGGACAAAACTGTGGGGATATTGTCCCCTGTCAGACAAATGGGGGGTGAGGGAACCCCAGTGAAAGGTAAACCCCTCCCCATTGATAATATGGATAACCCTCAGATGGCTTTAAACAATAACCCCAAGGATGCGGGTGCTGATGAGAGCGCGAAAGGGGTCGGACCTGGAGTCCTTGGCACTGCATCCATTGAGCTCAACTCTGAGGGCAAGTGGAGGAACGTCAGGAAGACCCCTGCTAATCCCCACACTCAAGCCAACTGCCTCCGGCAGATTGTCCTCCTTCAATTGGACCTCATTGAGCAACAGCAGCAACAGCTGCAGACGAAGGACAAGGAGATAGATGAGCTGAAAGCAGACAAGGAGACGGTATGTTTAATCTTTTTTCTCCTTCAAAGTGATTATGAATAGATGTAATGGTAAGTAATGTGATGACTTTTTTTAACTTTAACTTTTAATGCAATTCATCACCTGTACTAATATGTAGTGTGTGTCAGTATTATTATTATTATTTTTTAATCCACTTATCAATTAAATTTCACTTAGTTGTTTACCCATAGTCCTCTTGGTTTGCAGCTGCTTGCGCGTATTGAGCGCATGGAGCGCCGCCTGCAGCTCACAAGGAAGGACCCACGGGACAAGCGCCTCTTCCAGCCCTTGGAGCCATGGACGCCTGATAAAGAGGACATGTGGGATCTGGAGGTAGCGGAGAGTCCACAGCCCAACCTACCCACGCCACTTCCCTTCAGTCGAGGCGGCAAAGGTCAAAAACGGTAAGCAAAAACAACAACAAAGCACTGGGCTGCCTTCACATGGTATTTGCGTGGGATCAAACCCATATTGTTACATCATTGCTCACAAGGAGAAATAAAAGTATCTTGTTATAGATTATTTAACATAACTGATATATGGTGTGTAAAGGTCTGTTTTTGTCTTTTACAAACATAAGAGGACATAGCAGTCAAGACATTATTCATAGACATGAAATATTACAAATCAATAGAAACCTGTCACTAAATGTTTTGCTATGCATCCATAGGAAAGCTTGTTTTGGGGACTCAAAGGTCCAGAAATCACGGGGCAAGAGCTCTAAGCTTAGTCCACAGAAGCTGGAGGTTCGACCTAGTTCACCATTTCAAAGGGAGCTTCGTAGTATGGAGACCCCAGAGAAAACAGGGCCTGGGAGGTTGGGGACAGAAAAGGACATTGTGCTTTCAATTAAAGAAGAGCCTGTGTTTATTACTGAAATGGAGGATCTTCCCTTCATGTCCACTACGGAGATGTATCTCTGTTGCTGGCATCAGCCTCCCCTGTCCCCTTTGCGTGAGACTTCCCCTAAAAAGGAGGAAGATGTGGCCAGTGAGTACATTCATACTTACCAGTTGTCTATTGTAAGTCTAATTTATCTCATTGGTGAGATATTGTAAAGAAAGCCTTCAAACTTTATTCATGAATAATGGCCTTTCTCACTTTCTTTGTCCACTTCTTCTTAGTTCCCTCTTGGAGGGAAAACTGTATAGAGCCCTTAAATGAAGAAGCATCCAGTAGCATTCCAGAGGTGAGAAATACCAATACACATGTTTAGATGGAGCATAATATTCCACTTGTAATTAGACAAACGTCCATATCTGATTCAAAGACACATCTGTTTAGATTAACTCCTTTTGAATGAAATTGCCTTCCATTTGAAAGAGATGGTTATAAACATTTTGATTGGCCTTAAGAAGGGGAGGGATATTAAGTGCAAAAATATAGTGAAATTCTGCTGACATACTATATTCATACAAAACCACAAATCAGATCATTGGCCAGTGTGTGTATAATTAATTTGGAATATTTATTTGCAAGGAATTTATCAGGAATGCTGAAATATTCTCCATGTTACCACACTTATTGGGTTATAATTTCACTTCCACTCATTGTACTTGTATTCCACAATAGGACATAAGTTTACTGCACTCCTGAATAACTTGTGATGATTTGTATCTTTCTATAAAGGCTCTGGATGATGGCGTGTATTTGAAGCGTCACTTAAAGCTAGAGCTGGATGAGAAGAGGAGGAAAAGGTGTGTGTCACTGAATATCACTTACCTCTTTTGAACCTTTGATAAGTATTTCCTGGTTCTGGAAGAATTTTGTACCGTACATTTGTGGAATTGGTAAGATAGAGTTCACCATAGACTTTATTGTGCACTTGTCTTTACATTTAAATGGTCCAAGTGATACTAATGATGAATGGTTCATAGTTTGTGCGTGTGTTTCTGTATATGATCAAATTATAAAAGTGCATTGAGAATACTTTTATTTAAAGTAGTCAGGTTAAGTATAACTCCCGTTTTACATACTCTGTAAGACCTGATCCAAAGTCCTAGAACAATGTAACTAAGCCTATAGTGAAATCTTTATGCTTCAAATTAAGCTCAGTCAAAACTCAGTTGACACCTCTCTGCTCTATTATGCAACTATGGTGCCTTGGGAACTATCTTGATTTCTGTTTTGCACTGTTCCATCCCCTTAATCTCACCTTTGACACCCTTCCCCTTTCTACTCTGGGTTTTCAGATGGGACATCCAGCGAATCCGAGAGCAGCGTATGTTCCAGCGTTTGCAACAGCGAATAAACAAGAAGAAGGTTGTACAGGAGGTGGAGCCCGAGCTTTCTTCCTTCTATCCTGATACTGAAGATGGTACATCTGCTCCCTTTAATATATCAGTAGCTTATTGAACTAGGGATGTTATTTAATGTCAGTAATAGGACATGTTTTTTCACAATTTTTCAAAAACTGAATTCCTTTTTGTTTACCACCAGTTGAATCGATAGTCATCACTCCCTTCCTGCCAGTGGTTGCGTTTGGCCGGCCGCTGCCAAAACTCACACAAAAGTAAGTTTCAGCTGCATTTGTGTTTGACAGTACATCTTCCCCTGGTTTGCAGTTATTGTGTTGTGTTGTGTTGTATTGTGTTATTAAGCATGCATAAAGACATTGTGTTGTCCCATCTTGATACATTTATATTCCACATACTTCGTGACATTCTAAAACTAATTTGAACATTAGAGATGAGTTGTTGGTGACCACTGTGTTGACTGTGTCACAGACCAGTTAGTTCAATGTCTCCATATTGTGACAACTGGCATATTTTGTTGACTGTTGCTGTAGTTGATAGCAAAGGTTTATTTTTGAAACCTTGAAAAAGAAAGTATCATGAGTATATTACAATAAATAAAAGACATGTATAAAATAGAACATGATGGCAGTAGGTAGAAAGTATTGGAATGATGAAAAGGCTAGTCTAAGGATCTGGCACTGTACCCTGGCTCATAGAGGTTTAAAAGGCTTGTGATGTACCTGCTGCACCTTTGAAATAATCGGTGAAATCTCAACAACAATCAGAAACATGCATAGTACTGTTGCAACAACATGGTACCAATAAGGTAAAACTAACCTCTCTCAAAATAGTCTAGTCAGTACAAAGGAAAAATAATTTTAAATTAAAAAAAGTACAGAAAGGTTGCGTACACTTTTTAAAAAAAAAGTATTATCTAAACAAAGTAAAATGTGTAAACTTGGTTTTCCTCCAGGAACTTTGAGTTGCCCTGGCTGGATGACAGAAGCCGCTGTCGCATTGAGGTGCCCAAGAAACATACACCTCACCGGACCTGTCGGAAGTGAAACACATGGTATTCACAAAGGGTGGGGGGGATGCCTCTGCATACTCAGATGTAAAGATGCTTCCTTATACTGTCTGAGGGGGAAAAGTCAAACTCTCAGTTTTGGGGTGTATTAACTGCTTTCTCTCACTATGTGGAAGAGTGAATGACTGTCTAGTCTCAAACTGTCAGTACAGAATGGCTGATCTCTAACCAAATGTCGGCGAGAGAGAGAGGGAGAGAGAGGGAGGTGTCTTGGGAGATAGCTGCACCATCAATTACCCTTATATTTTTGGCCCCAATTAATACCTCTAGAAAGGAGACTAAAGTGGTGTTGCCACAAGATTACAGTCCCATGGTTGTCAGCTTGTGAAGATTAGATATCTCCTAGTTGTTAGTTCTGAAATTTAAAGCTATATGCATGTCTTGTTACAGGGTTTAAATGCATTTTGTAGCAACTGTGCCATCCTATATTGATTTTATTACATGAGTGTGAGTAGTCTGTATCACTTTTTAATACACTTTTGTGTAGACAACGGACAGGATAAACTGGGGACTCTAATCTTGAGGATATTTATTGTTTTTATAAAAATAATATCTTGCCATTTTGATTGAAAATCAGCCTGATATGTACAGTACAAGCAATATTGCTGTCTTTGCTCTCAATAGATTTTGACCATCCTCATTCTCTCTGCTTATAGGAAATGTCTAAATTTGACTGTCGTGTTGTTTTTGTATTGACTATATTATTTGTTGCGCTTACACAACTTCAAACAAAAGGTTTCACCAAATGTGCACTACAATGGGGATGTCAAGTGTTGAGATCCAGACTCTGCACGACGTCATATCAAAAACTGCAGCGGAGCATTTGAAAGGCGAATAAATATGAGATACAAAGTAATTGGGTAAAAGATGTTTGGAATTGTTATGACTTGCTTCATTAGAACCAAGGCTGGAGCAATTTCTACGATACAAGGCAAGTGGTAAAATTGATGTAACCCTTTGTTCCCCGTTTGGTTTTAATTGGTTCTGTTTCTATGTGAGTTGCATGGGCTCTGTTGAGCTGTCAGACCTACCGCAACAAGATGGTAGCATGGCATACATCTTGTTGGAGCATTATTTCTCTTATTTCTAATTTGAATTTAGAGAAGATGAATATCTGTGAAGAAGTTTTGAAAGCATGACTTTTGGCCACTGTTCAATGAGCACTGCCATGTTCAACCTGAACAGCCTTATAAGGTGATCTAAAGATTAAAAAAAAAAAGTGTTTTTTTCCGTTTCCAATTTTTATATTATGCTTAATGCAGTAAACATTAGGCTACTTATGTGTGTGCACTGATCTGTAAGGATGCCGATATCCAGCACACGAGGGAACCTGTTATGACCAGAAATCTTCACAGCAGTTTCCACCAGTATGCTCTTAAACAAGCTGCCAGTTATTGTTTTCTCTCTGAATTATTGTTACAATGTACAATCGTACAGTTTCCTTTCCTTTCTGTTGAAGTTTTGCTCAACTGTTTTTGCTTAACTTTTTACATAAGATGCCAAGGCTGTTTGCCTCTTCAACTCATCCGACAAGCATTATGAGTCGGCTGATTTTGGAAATATAAAACCGGTCTCCTGTACATAGCTTTCAGAAACAAATGTTGTACATAAAGAAGACATGGTTGTTATTTTTTTATTATTTAATGTTCAAGTGTTGAGTACATTCAATATTCTATAATTATGATTGTATGTTGACAAAATTGACAGTTTTGAAAGTTGATTTTTTGGAATAAAATAATTAACATGTCTATAAAATGTGGATTTGGTTGTCGTACATTTTGGTTTGTTGAGCTAACTAGGTTTGATGATAGAAGTGAAGATCTTTGTCAATGATATGAACATGTACAGCGTTATAAATTATTGCTCATGGTAAATGGAAATAGAATATTTTGTCAAAAACTAGATGAATATGTCCACCTATTCGTTGTATATTGTGAGAATAAGCTGACCATTTTATTCACTCCACTTTATTAACTTAGTTGTGACTTAAAGTTTTAGGTCAAAAATCCGGAGAGGTCTAAGTTATTATGTAAAGTTACTATTAATGCAATTAGACAATCACAGTCTAATCTGAAAAAAAGTTTATTGAATAAACAAAATCGAAATAAGACAGTTTCTGAAATATAAACACCACCCTTCATCACCCTTAACAAGAGTCCTTTTGATTTCAAAAATGCCACTGACAAAGGGCGATGACATCAGGCATCATGCGGTGAGTGCCCCTGCTTTGCACATTTGCCACCTGTGAAAAAACCAATTTAGGGAATAGCTCTAGCTTTTATTATACGGTAATATTTTCTAAAATCACCTCTTTTTTTCTACGTAAGAAAAACCCATGGATGTTCAAATTATGTATACTTTTTGAGTGGACATCCTCACCAACAGAAAAATGTCCTGTTTTTCTATCATATGTTGCTGTCTGAAAAGTGCAAATTGTTCAAAGTAAACCAAAAGCAAGCAAAACATACCAAATGGGGCTTACCAAGACTAAACCCTCATGTAAGGTGTTTTTTTGTCTTTCCTCCTGATGACACATGCCCAGGTCATTAAAACTAGCTGGATGTACAAAATGTGCTGATATTCGTAAATGTGAAACATATAAAAATGTTCATTTATACAACCTTAACTTTCATCCAACCTTTGGATTCATTGAATGTTTTATTATTAGTGTAAGTTTAAATAGTGAAAATCACATGCTATGGAGTTAGTACTTACATGTAATTATATGCTTGTCCTTTGGATAAAATGTTTCACTTGGGAGTGTCTTAAATAAGACAAAGATTTGCTTGCCCTATGCATGACAATAAATCTTTTAGGTGTGCTGATAAAACACATACTGCACACATAAAACATAAATACCTCAAAAGAGAAAGAAAGCCATATACTGTTATAACATAGACCATTGACCAGAACCAACGACATTGCCCCACCAATCCCTTCCAAAGAAATCTAAAAACAGACATCTCAGTACATTTGTAATTATATTAACACTCCAGCCAAAGTGTGCTTGTCTGCCATTCACTTCATTTTCAATCCCTCCTGAGATTATTCAGGCGCTCTTCCAAATCAGCATCTGCGTCTGCCAGGGCGGTTTGGGGTTCAGCCTTCTTTCCACCTGCCACTGACAAGCTTCCTCCAGTGGATGGCAGATCTAAATGTGCAAAGACAGATATTCAGTGCCATGTTCACACAAAACACCTTAGTATAAGTAAAGCATCGGATAAAATAAAAGTAAAATGGACTTAAAGTGTTCATAATGGCTCAAAACTATTTGTAAAAAAAATTGCAGATTTTTCTTACTTGACAGTTCATCAGACAGATTGAGACCCAGCTCATCCAGCACTTGGGACACAATGGCATCACTGGTCATGAAGAGAGGATAGGGATGATAAAATATAAAAAAAACCAAACAAGCTTTACACAAACCGGAGATAACTTTTTTGTATTTTTTTTGGCCATTTACCTCTCCTCTTCATCATCCTCGTCGCCCATAGCATCATCGATTGCATCACTCATCATCTCCTCCTTCATGTCCATGATTTCACTCTGTCTTTCAAACTCCATCATGATTTTCTGTATTTGAGGCATTTTCAGCTGCAGAAAAAGAAAAAAAAAGTCGCAAATGCCTGCCTACTTGGGCGATTCAATTACCGGCAATAACAATAAAATCAGTATTATTCTTTAAAAGTTTACCCTATGATTTTATTTCAATTCAGAATTTGCTTCTTATAACAGTCATATACAGTTAAATAGAGCTATACTGATAATGACAACAAGTGCTAACCTGTCTGTTCATGGTGGCCATGGCTTTGGTGACGCCTTTCATTGCCTGTGCCATGCTGTTGTTGGACTTAAGCGTCTGAATCTTTAGACTGACAGCCTGGATATTTGCTCTCATCATAATGAATTTCTTGACATAGCGCCTTGTGCGAACTAAATCCTTGGCCATGATCTTGACAGCATCCTGTAATAGTTAAATTATAAAACCGTGAAACAGCCCATTGATTAAAATCATACTGTTTACAAACTTGTTTTCTTCCGCCCTTCTCACCATTTGTCCCTGTTTGGCCATTTTCTTTATGTCAGCAATGATTTTCTTCTCCTGCTGCTCCAGCCTTTGTCGCTCTCTGTCCAGATCTCTCATGGCTCGATTGAGTGCCCTTTGATTCTGTCTCAGCATCTCCTCTGGGGTTTTCCTCTTCCCAAACAGGAACTCCATCTCCAAAAGCAAACGCCAACAGCAGATCGTCAAATAAGGTCAAACAACAGGTGCCATTTAAATTATGACACCTCTGCACTGTGCTTCACATTCCAACGTCACAAGACCGACACAAAACGGACAGTAATATAGCTGAGTTCTGAGTTGTGAAATTAGGCAGCCTTTTCCATTTGAACTTCTCTGCCTTATAGAAACCTGATCAGAGTGATGATAATATTCGTTGAAATGTAGACTCCCGCGCTCCCGAACGAAACAAGTATCCGTTTTTATGACTCGGTGCTTTTAGATAAGCAATTTAAACCTCACCCCTCAGCAGTACATTGCAGACACTGACAAAAGTATGCCGTTTGCTATGCGATATGTCTGTTAGCTGTCTAACTAGAAGCCAATTCTAAGTGCTGGGTGTCGAACCACGTTGGGCGGTGTCTCGATCTAGTTAGTTGCATTTCATCGCGTTTATTTTCTCCTAAATATCTCGGGGACATCTTTAGCATTACTTGGCACAGCTAGCAGCTAGCTAGCCCGTCACTTAATAAGAGCTGCCAAAAAAATCCTAGCGTTCCTTGTTTTAGTCTCACCTTGTACGGAGCTTGGTGTACGACGACGGTTACTAAGCGAACAAGTGTAAATGTTTTGTTTCGACCGTCCCTCCTGACTTTGACTCGACAATTCTAAAACGATTATTTGTTTTCGTTCACTCTTCCGCAATAGACGGGCTTCACTTCCGGGAAGTGACGTTATCTGCGTCATATGAAATAGACGTCAATGCACATGGTTGACCGCTTCTCTTTGTCGGTACCGCACTAGTGGCACCCTTTTGAGTGGCATTCGGTGTTGTTGACGGGACAAAGAAGTTACCGAGATATGGAAGTTGGTTCAGCCTGTAAAATATACTGCGTGATCCCTGCAGACTGCAATACTGGTAATCCATGAATATATAGCGTGCCGCTGCAATGGAAATGAATTGGTTTCTTTAGGACTGTCAAATGAATCTCACTTTATTCTCTGAATAGTTATTTTCTGTAATGGGGATGTGGAATATTGCTTATCACCAAAGACTGCTGATTTTTTCCTCTAGAAGATTTTTCAAGGCTGTGTCAAACAGAGAAGTAGTATGTTCTAAAGCGGCATCGTATCACAGCACTAATAGTCTGCTGTGGCCAAAGGACACTGACAACAAACCTGTGGTGAGGAGACGGCGCAGCCCCCTAAGTAAACCTGGTCTTGAACACAGACCTGCTATATTTGATGAACAGATGGACCATGGATTGTCTGGTAGTTCTAGGGATTACCCCAAGACCCCAGCTCTGAGTAAAAACTGGCAGAAGGAGATCCCTGTGCTGAAGGAGCAGAGGTCCCAAGGAGAGCGCAGAATGTCATCTGAGCTAAGGAAACTCAGTCTCGAGGACCGCTCTGCAGAGTGGCAGAGGCCAAGAGGAGAAAGAATAACTAAGGACTCTAAAGAACAAAACTATGAGATTGTCTTTGGTGTCACTCCCTGTCTCTTTGCACTTTCCCAGAGGAGGCGGAAGGTGCATAAATTGTTGGTGAAGGAGGGTGAGGCCTTACAGAGGAAACCTGTACTAAAGGTTTGTGAGGAGGCTCACAAGCGGGGAGTGCGGATCCACCAAGTCAGTAAGAAGAATTTGGACAGAATGTGTTTTGGGCGTGTACATCAAGGAGTGTGTCTGCAAGCCACACCTCTGAGTTATGTCACAGAGGAGAGAGCTTCCACACTGCCTAAGAAAACAAGTACACCCCCCCTCTGGCTTGTGCTGGATGGAATTCAAGACCCAATGAATCTTGGTGCCATTCTGCGCTCTGCTTATTTCCTCGGTGTTGACAGAGTGGCCAGTAGTCTTCGCAATAGTTGTCCTTTGACCCCAGTAGTTAGCAAAGCCAGCTGTGGTATCATGGAAATTTTTGAAGTTTATGGCTATGAAAGCCTTGACGATATGATAAAGTTTAAGGTTGCGCAGGGCTGGCAGGCTGTTGGCACAGTAGGAACTGGAGAAGAGCCTCCAGTGCCTGTTACACAGTGTTTTGATTTTCAGATGACCAAACCTACGCTGTTATTGATGGGAGGTGAGGGTGAGGGCTTATCCCGAGAGTTGCTCTCTCAGTGTCAAGCTCTCCTTACTATCCCAGCTCACAGAGCTCTACTTCCGGGCATAGATTCTCTCAATGTCTCTGTAGCTACAGGCATTCTACTGCACTCTCTGCTGTCATCCAGGAGAACTGGCCAATGATAAACAATGAGCTATTTTCTGTACAGCTATACTGAAAAGGCTTTAATTAAACTTCCAGGACTACATACTACTGTTGTGTGATATGTTTGTCAAAATCTGCACTCAGTGTCTTTTAGTCTCACAGCTATAATGAGCCCATCAACATGTACAGATGTATTTGGGGTTGATTACTTGGGGCACATTTGACAGCGGATGGGGAAGGGGACCTGTCTGTATCTGATGTACTGAATCATTGAGATGTTATTGTAATTGCATAATAGCCTTAAATGTAATCAAAGAAAGTTGAATCGGTTCATCTGGATACAACGTATCCAGAAGAACCGATTCAGCTTTCTTGGATTTTCTTGCCTGCATTGTTGAGCATGCGTAAAGACAAGCCTTAAATGTACGTTTTTATTTATTTGAAATTAATATCGTCCATCCATTATTCGAACAGCTTATCCTGCTCTCAGGGTCGCGGGGGTGCTGGAGCCAACCCCAGCAGTCACTATTGATAAATATCAGATTTGGAATTTGCTTGTACTTTAATGTTTTGTCATAAAATAGGGAGAGCTTTACAATTATAACTAATAAAATATGTTTATGTACGTCTATAATTGATCATGTGCCTGTCGGGAAGCTGACATCAAGTCATCTCAAGTGACCAGTGACCACAGGGACAAAAAAATCCCAGTTTTTACTTATCTTTTGTCTGCAAAATATGTAATGTATAAATGATAGAAATAACTAAGACATTAAATTTACCCGCTGAGTGGAAAATATGAGTAGAAAAGCTGATCGCTCACACATTGTCAAGTTGAGCAGACAACGTTTCCACTTGGTGGCGGTACGCGCTAGCAACACTTCTCAGCATCAGCTATCGTGAGGGAGGAAGAAGAGCCAAGCGCACACAATGCATAGCACGGCTGACAAGGGTTGTGTCTCTGAAATTGTCCACGATAAAATTTCACTTTATTGGAAACTTGTAAAGGGGCAACACTAGAGCCGTGCCGTTTTTCCTCGTACGTATCTGCACACTGGACGCAGAAGAAATCGCGTTGACCGGAAACGTCGGCGAACACGTCCAACTTCTCCTAAAACACTGGATTTTACAGTCGGGGCTGCATGAAGGAACTGCCCGGCCCGATGGGGGCTTGGCCGACACCCTGGTCCACGGAACTCAAGATCGAGGCTTTAATATGCGGGCCTTAGCTATTTTCTCCATAACGGAGGGGAAAGGAAGAGAAATGAGCGTGTGAAGAAGCGACGCGACGATAATACACGGATGACTAGTCCCGAAACAGCATATTTTTCACACGTCCTCTCCAAAGAATCGGTAGTTTCGTGTCCGTGGATTAGCTAGAGCTAACAGCGGAGTGGCTAACTGGAGTGCTAACGTTACGTCTTTCTTTTGATGTCAGGCGAATTCAACCGTTTGTGTCGGCCCGTCAATATTTGGCAGGACAGAAAAATGCTGTTCACACAGCTTGTGTTTTTATCTGTATTTAGGTAGATTTATTCTCACCTTGTCAGTAATATTCATAGCTGTTTTGAGAATATAGTTCTATCCTTACATAGCTAACTGAATATATTATGATGCATTGAGAGAGCAGTGACATGCTAATCACCTATCCAACTAAGCTAAGGCTACTTGGCTAACGTTGGCAGGACAGGGAGGAAACAACATAACACAGATATGCTAGGTAGAGGCAGCGTTTACTGCGCTAGCTCAACAACAAAAGATCCAGTTAATTTTGATTTACAAGGCTTTTGCTTGTCAGATTGAGATCCGATCTCAGCAGTTGGCCCTAATAACACATCTCATCCGTTTATTTATACGAAATCATGCCACGGCCACTCGTCAATTAATGTCAGATATTTAAGTTTCTAGCCTCGCTAACTGGCTAACGATATCGTTTTGCTAACAGGAAAATTGATTGTCAGTCGAAATCCCAGACATTGTAGAGACAAGGGTTGCATTGAGTGGTGTCAAGGTTGATTTGAGTTTCTTTTTTAGATCCACGCAGAGGTCATTTAGCTCGCTTTGTCAGCAACATACACTTGGCTTTTTGTTTACATACGTTTATTTGGTTGTCGGCTGATTTTCCTGCTAGCAAGCTAATGCTAGCTCTCTACGAGACACAATCAGCCATGTCCTGACATATGTAAATGTGTCGAACATGTCATAATTTCTTCCGTGGATCGAAGATTGCTTTTGGATGCGTTGAAATGACACTCGGATATCGCCGTAAGAAAGGCACTGATGCCAAGACACTGTCCTCTAAGGAAGCTAAATAATAGATAGTGGTACTATTAACGCCATTTTAAACAGAGGCTCTTGTGAGGGCCTGTGTGGTGGTGGTTCGTTTGCGGTTTGGTGCCTTCGAGCGGACCGGGACTTGAGCAAAGTGCCTTCGGTCTGACAGGAGTGGAGAGAAGGGGGGGCAGTTATATCATGGAGGGTCCGAGCCGGAGCAGTGGATTCAGACAGAGCAGACGGTCCCGATCGCAGCGCGACAGGGAGCGGCGGAGGAGAGTCGACCTCGCCGAGCAGCGGGCCACATCCCTGTCCTCGGGCTCCGATCATGAGGCTTGTGGGACCAACTCTGTTCTGGGACCCGGTGGGAGAGAAAGCCGGCCTGGGTTCGGGAGACACAGGCCTCCCCGTCGGAGGAAGAGAGAGTCAGTGTCGTGCGAAGAAGACATAATCGATGGTTTCGCAATTGCGAGCTTCATCAGCCTAGAAGCCCTGGAGGTAAACGATGTTCCTTCCTTTGGTATTGCAGTTTTTTTTGTTTTTTTGTTTTGCACCTGATCACTCCTGATTTTTTTCTTCCACACACAAGGCGGTAAACCCAGCTCTAAATAATTTACACACAACAGGAAGCAGTGTCTCCTCCGCAAATGAATCGCTATCATTTCCAATATATCGGAAGAGAAATTTTGGTCCACTTGATGCAGAAGTGGTTAGGGTTACACAGATGATTGGTTCAACAATTTTCTGTTGTCCAGTGTTTTCCCAACCCAGTCCTCAAGGTCCCTGTGTCCTGCAGACTTTCACTGTAACCGTGCATAGGTAGACCTGTTGGTACCTACTCAACCAGTCAGCATTTAATTGTTTCAAATTTGGCACACCTGACAAATACTGTAATATGATTGATTGCAGGACATAAGGGGACTTGAGGACTGGTTTGGAAAACACTGCTGTTGTCTTACTTATAAAACAACAATTGACATGTATAGAGATCATAACTGATCGCAGTGAGATCACAACTTTGCTTAATATTATTTTTCAGCTGTTTCTTCCAAACCATCACATCGAAATACCCCCTTTTCATAAAGTAAGAAAAGGCTGAAGGTTTATATCCAAGTAATTCTAACACTACTCACATGCACAGGTAGTCCGTTATACTGCACACGCTGGTACATCTCCCGATGGTCTTTTGCAATACCCCAGTCATTCATGCACGGATAAAATTAAGTGGTCACTAAAATGCTAAAAGTTGAAGTGAATGAGAGTAGGTCACAGTGCTATTTCATAACTTTTTATGGTTGGTTATTTGGCTTCTGAGGACTCTCAACTTGATTTGACGTGACGCACTTGATTATGGAAGGGATGGCTCAGAGTAGATGTCATTGGAACCAAACACAAATAGGGGCAGGGAACATTCAGTGTTTCATGGCTTCCAAAAATCATTATTAAACATTTTGTTTTTAGAATACCTGTCGTTCTCGTGCCTCAATGTCAATTGTCATTATATTAGAATCCAAATTTGACTAGTTCCTTGTGTCAGTTTCCCACAATGTGTTAAGAGCCCAGCTCCGGTACCATTGGTTGGATAAATGGTCCAGCACATCACAGCAGTTTCAACAGTGCAACAGTTGTAACGAGGAATAGCACCCCAAGCCTTACAGATGTTTCAAGGAGAGCTGATTGGCACCTTGGGAAGAGAATTGGACCTCTAATGGTGGCTATCCTCTCATGCAAAGTGCAATGTGGATATCTAATGGCATTTCCTTTTGACCAAATGGGGAAATGCATGCACTGTAGCAGAGCAGGGAACCTACCTATTTGTCCAGGGGCAATTGTAAATACACATACAACTGCTGTATACTGGATGCAAATTATTGCTGTTATTATTGTGGTTGTAACATAGGTATATAATATAATATGTAGTTGAGAGGTGGATGGTAGGTGAATATATAGTGTATATTTTTGGTATATAAGATAATATAGTGTGAATATATAGTATTGTATATGGGCATGATGGGTTGTGGAGTTGTGGTATTGATATATGGTAGTGTATGGGCAATATAGTATATAAGCAATATGGTATAATATATGGGCATAGAGTTGTTGATTATTCAACCATAACAAAACTCTGTATAGTGGTGACATAACCTGTTGTGCGTGTTGTTCTGTTTATTTCTTGTTTGTTTTTGGGTTTTTTTTTCTCTTTTTTGTGAGTGATGTATGCAAGCTGCTGTGAACTGGAATCAAATTCCTCTTGTGCATAGGCACACTTGGCGAATAAAGTTGATTCTGAAATTGGCTGGTAAAACCTCAACTCCAGCCACTCTCACTCTTGAATCAACCATCTTGGCTTTTACAGTACTAAAGAATACCTAAAATATGGCTGATTACTTACTAGATAGTCTGATGTAATAATCTTACCACAAAGAAAAAAAGTAGCAATACTCTTAGTTTTCCCTGTGGAAATTAAGCAATGTTGGGGGGCGGGGTGTCACCAAAAAACTTCAATAACGCTCTTGTACACAAAAGATGATTTTGTTGATACATTTTCCAATTTAAACTTTTGATAGATTAGATGTCATCATCAGGTTATATATTTGCTTCTGTTGACCTTGACCCTACCATTTCTAGAGTATTTTACTACTTGCAGGTACCCACATATTTCCATAAAGTTGCTCATATTAGTTGTCACTACAGTAAAACTCTTTTATTTGAGCATAAGACATCCATTTGGAACAGATTACCAAATGAGCATAAAAAACAATGAATAAAAGCTTTCTATCAGTTGTGCGATGTCATTGATGTTTCTTTGTCATTGCATACAATAAATAACCACAATTGTACAGTGTTTTTGAATGTGTGCATAACTGTTTAATGGCTTGAAAATGTCTGCATTTGTATTTCTGTTAAGCAACTATTTCACTTCATCACCAATTCCCCTCCTGATCTGTTAGTTCAGGGAAGTTCTTGTTTACGGTTTGAATGATTACTTAAGTAGACTTCATAAGTACAGGGAAACTATAATTTCGGTTTATCGGGAACTTAATGAAGTCACAGCCTATGATGAATGGCATCTGCTGTCATTTTCTTGTATATCAATGGATGACTACACATGTTTTGATTTGTCTTTTTCCCTTCTTCATCCAAGATGGACTGCTCTCTAAAGCCCAACCAACGTGCTGCTATGCTGATGGGAAGAGGGAGCAAGAGGAAGAGAGGCCCAGAGGAGAACGGTGGAGGGCCGCTTTCAGAACCTGAGGAAGGAGCCCCACCCAGCTACTCCCGCAGTTGTTGGAACAGGAATAGAAAAAAGAGGAGAAAGACAGACGTAAAGGTGTGGCAACGCGATACTGCTTCGACCTACCATGGGCTTTTCTGTTTGGATTTGTTCTACTGTTAAACTTGTCATGTTAGGCACCAAACTTGCTCTTAGACAAACGGATTTGCTTCCATGTCTAAGATTAGCCTATATGTTTCTTTATGGAGCATCTTGCTGCTGACTTGTGTATCACAATATTGAAATAATGTTTGAGAATAACCAAGTAAAATGGATTTTTGTGTGTTAACAAAAAAAACTTACTGTCTTGTATGAGTGTACTTACATTATAAACAGGAAGAGATCGGATAATAAAATAAACTTTATTAAACCCTGTAGATGAATTGGGTTATAAAGCAACAAGCACACTCAAAACTTTGCAACTCGGGCTGTCCTGAATACCTTTTTTTGGGCTTCAAATATTCGGGAAAAGTACTCGAAGGTATTTGAAACTTCGCGGTGGGGGTTTGACTTTTTGGACATTTGCAAAACTAGCTGGATTGTGTCTAGATGGTAACCCTAGATTTGTGAAATTTGCAGGATCTTTAACCCAACGCTTACCTTGCGCATGTGCGAGAGTTTCATAAATCTGGGGTTACCATCTAGACAAGAGCAACTAGCTATAAGTCACATCCTATGACATTGCATTGGGTGTAGAAGAGACGAGAGCAAGCATGCTGCGTTCACGTGGACACTAGATGTCATTGTCGATGAGAGCAGGACGGTAAAGTCAAATGACACCGGCAAATTATTTCGACAAAGGTAGACTGCGCTGCCAATCCAAAGTTAAAATAGGTAGTTTTTAAATTTCTACACAAAGATAAACATTAATTATGTGGTGTGTGTTTTATTGAATATAATTGAATAAAACCAACACAAATTTTGTAGGATATTTTTTTTCTGCAAACAATACAACATCATCATAGCAACTCATCGTCCTGTGCATTTTTTTTTTTTTTTTTTTTTTAATGTTCTGAGGATTTATACTGCCTTGTCGAAAAATGAAGCGTGAATCGACAGCAGTCTAACCCTAACTTCTCCTAAACATGTGCGGAACCGTTAAGTAGCACATCTGGATAGGTAGCACATATCAACAGAACACTGGCTACATCATGCAGTTTGTTGTTTTTCCCGTGCCGTATTGCCAACTGCCGTTTACCATTTCCCAGAAAAAGAAAATCGAATACTGATTTTGCCATCGATTACCATGGCGATGATTGAAGTATTCGGGTCAGCCCTATTTGCAACAGTGTTGGTTTAAACGGAGTAAAAAACAAAAGCGCTGCAGTAACAGTTCTAGTGTACAAACTACAATCCAGAGAGTATTCATAATATAGCACATAACATAGTGTGATCTTTTCCATATTAAAATTTTCTCATTTAGCAGTTTTTTTTTCCCGCAGAGCCACTTATAATCAGCAATTGGCAGATATGTATCCCTCAGTATCAATGCCCTATTAATAACCAATGCAGAGACAAGACAATTAATGCCAGCGTTGTAAATGAAAATATCCTTCCTACAAGTATCAATATAATATCCTACCTAATAGTCATAAAAATAAACAGCAATTAACAATAAATATAATAAAAAATCAGGGCTTGATTTTACAAGTTGGGGTAAGCATAAAAATTAAGTGTACTAAAAATGTGCAAAAACAAAGCAAGCACAAGCAGCATGACTGACTGCTAAGGTGTACAACTTAGTTTGGTTGCACTGTTTTCGTGTGGCTTCTTTGAAGTGGGGCTTGATACTTGCTTACAATCAGGCAAGCTAATTTGACCTTAAAAATTATAAATTCGCCTTGTTAAAGAACAGACACCATAATCAATGTTAGTTTTTCCGTTTACAGTCTGCAGTCTTATTTAGGACTCAACTGAATACCATTTGACATGATATTATGTGTTAATATTATTTTAGGGCGCATTGGGGCTCCCTTTGGAGACCGGCTATATTGTAAGTTTGATTTCTAACATTGTCTAATTAAGTACATCTGTCCTACTTATATGCTTTATCTCCACAAACTACAGTGAGCATGATGTGATGTAATGACATCTATTTTGGTTTTGTGCAATATGTATAGCAATTGCCTCAAACATTGTATGTTGCCAGCAACGTTTCTGAATCAAAGTGTCTTTCTATTCTCTTTCAGTGTGACACTGAGAGTGATTCAGGAGATAAGGTGTGTATTGTTTGCCTCCAGTCTTAGAAGAAATATTCATGGTGGTTAACTACTTGGTTTCAATTTTGTTAGTACACAATGGACAGGCATATGACAATTTTTTTTTAACTATGCTTGTCTTGTACAGTGGTAAAATAAAAAAAAAGATTATAATGTGCTGTACATCTGAAGTGTTGAC
This sequence comes from Lampris incognitus, assembly GCF_029633865.1. Lineage (NCBI taxonomy): Eukaryota > Metazoa > Chordata > Actinopteri > Lampriformes > Lampridae > Lampris > Lampris incognitus. The sequence goes on from NC_079227.1 coordinate 21,389,941, forward strand.
TAACTGCATGATATTTTGAAATTTAATTCCAACCATAAATTTTTTGTTTTTATTTCATTTTAGGCCTCTGACAATGACATGGAACCAGTGTTCACAGTGAGCACCAGGAAAGGTAAGGGAAATTCATTACTCCACCAGAAAAGGCTCCAGTCCTGTTTTTTTTTTGTTGTTGCCCCCATTGCTTCACATTTATGCAACAGTGAACTGATGTGTCAGTCAATGGACCTTCATCAAGCTATATTTAGATGTGTTTTCTTGACATCTTAATGGAAAATTAGAAGGGGAGCTGGGATTCTGTCCTTTCCATCCCTGTATTATTGCATCTGAATCCAAGGCAGTACTCAGTTTTTCATACACCTGTTGCAAAAATGAATTTGATTAATCAGGAATTGCAGATGTTACTGTGTGCAGTGAAGCCATCTCTAAGGTCAATCTTTTGGTATTCTGTTGCACTAAGGGAATTTATGTGCTTCTCCAGTGGGTCTGTATGTCCAGAAAAAGACATTCGCTCACATGCCAAAAGGGGAATTATGTTATTTGTTACATCATGACAGGAATGAACTGACACCTTAACAGTGAGACCAAGCGCTTGTTAAGTTATATAGCACATCGCTCCCTGTCTCCTCTCACTACCAACTTTAGTCTTGTGAAGGAGATATGATATAAATAGTAATATACTGTCCCTCTACCTCCTTTAGTCGGTGAACCCATCCCTGTGAGCATGGCTTCATCTGTAGGCAAAAGCTGCCCTTCTCTACCTTCTCGTTGTGGTGGGGTCTCCCGGCTGATGGTCACCCCGAGTGTATCTGGCCTGGAGCGCAGTCAGGAGAGAAGCCTGGAGCCGCCTTACCCAGAGCCCGTTTCTTCTTCTACCTCTTCCGCCTCCTTCTCTTGCCTACCTGCCCACTCTGCGGTTACGGCCACAGCCACAGTTACCCGGCCCAGCTTACCCAATGGTGGCAGCAGCCTTCATAGCCGCCACGATCCCAGTCCCCCGCTCTCCAAACACAAGCCTTTCCTTACTTTTCCTGGACGACCTCACTCCATCTACAGCATGGGCATCAGCAACAGGTCTGTTCTGGAAGAGGACTGCCATCAAATTAGCTTATACTTAATCATTCACATGAAAGGGTTGTCATTTGTAAATGTTTTACCTTTTTTTATTTCTACTTTTTTTTTAAATTTTAGAAACAGCACTTCAGTCAAACCCCCATCATCTGCTGCTTCTTCCTCATCCTCCATGCGTCCCCCCACTCCCTCTACCAGTATGTCACTTAACAGAGGCTCAGTATCCTCAGGGCCCCTCCGACCCCCATCACGAGCCAGCTCTGGGACCCTATTCACCTCTTCACCTGGCCTGCCTCCTCCTCCGCCTCTACTACAAGTTTCCAGCCACTCAACAGCAGCAGGTATAGTCAGTGGCAATGTTATTTCAATATATTTGCCAATATATTTGCTTTTCTGTATTGTGTGATATGAACATTGCATAGGTTTTAACTTGGGGTGTAGGAGCAGGCCCAATTGACCTTTTGCAAAGTCCCGCCCCCCTTAGTTACTGTTGCTATGCCCTTCAAGCATTTCAGAACCATCCAGGAAGTAGCCGGAAAACACCAAAATATGAAGGAAGAAATCAGCGCATTCCCAGAGAAAATAAGTGATGTATTTTGGAGTAATTCATCCTTAATATTGTCCCATGAAAGGCAGAATGGGCTACAGTATGTGGTGGCGGGATACATTCAGAATATTAAAAGTAAAACTGACTTGCGTGGACTCCGGGCTGCCGGGTGCGACTGTAATTGAGCGTAAAGCTTACCGGTCACAATCAAAGAATGAGAAACCCCATCAACTAATTCTGAAACACATTGTGGACCAATTGTGCTCTTGCACTGTAAAGTAAGTTACATATTTCAGCTATTATTGGTATATTTTTGATAATCCATTGTCCACATCACCATATTGTAGTGTTGATTTTGGCCGAGGTTCCCCATAGTGTTCTTTTATCCAGGCTTTTTCGGGGGTACTGTATGGGCTCTTGGGGGTCGCAGGGCAGCCAGGGACATGCCCCGGGGCCGGGGGAACCGCCCCATGATTTAAATTTTTTTTTTTTTTTTACCTTCGGACCAGAACCGGTATTTTCAACAAAATAAGGCAAACGAGATGCCCCCGCGGGCGGGATGACTTTCCCGAACGACCGATCCCCATCTGGAGCTCAGAGTGGGAGAAACGTTTAAAATAGGCCGGATATGAGGAGGTCAGACTGGCCAGAGACCATCCCAGCCGACCCTCCCTGCGGGTCTCTATGCTCTGAAATGAAAGGTGGAACCTGGCTAACCTGTGACTAGCATAACAAAGTTATGTTAGTGGGCTAGCTATCATTAGCTATCATTAAATTAGGTGTCTCTGGATACAGACTAAGCTGGTTACGTTCATCAGGTACATTAATAATGTTATTTTGTTAGTTAGTAATATGTTGATATGTTAATAATGGTAATAATCATTGTTTGGGTAAAAATAACAGTAATAATACGTTAGCTGTATTAGCTAATATCAATAATAGCTAGTAGCAAGGTGTCTGTGAATGTTCTCATTCATCCAGGCCATGGTTATCCAAAGGAATTCAATCAAGTGCAACTGGACTTGGTATATATCCATGAAGACATTTCGCCTCTCATCCAAAAGGCTTCATCAGTTCGTGCCTTTCTGACTAGACCAAGCTAGTCTGACTGGCTGGTGGTGAAACTCAGATATTTATCCTCTTTGGAGTTGTTATCAGCTAGTAGCAAGCTAGTAACAAGCTTAGCTTGGAGCAGACGGGTATTTTTGTTGATTTTGGATGGATTAAACTAGCCATGGGGTCTGCTATCCTGCGAAATCTATTGCCGACATTGCGCTTCTTGCATTCTGGGTTTCGGGAAGGGAAAGAAAATTACACCCCCTCCAAACTTTTCAGATATCTAGTATACGATTTGCAGATCCCATAGGCACACCGTTTCAGCATTTTGCTGTGTGTTTGAAAGCTTGACGGACCTCCCTCACATAGAAACCGTTGCTAAGGTAGGATTGGACAAGCACCGTTCTGGGGCGGTACTTTGCGAAAGGTCAATTCAGCTGTTCGCATGTTATAGTCACATATCTGTTTTTTAGACCTTAGCTGAGCTCACCGAACAAACTTAACTCTGTCATAGATAAACCACACCCAGACTTCTACCTGAGGTTCCCAGCATATGTTTTCTCCTGGGTTCTTTAACTGCTTTTATTTTTATTTGTAAATGTGAAAGTAATATGTTTAAGAGGTAGTTAATTTTTTTTATGAGCTGATGACTTGTTGGTATGACCTCAGGGTGGTAGAAGTGATTGCCCTGATAATAAATTAAATAATAAACCAGATGACGGATACACTTGGTGTGAGGGAGAAAATTACATGTTTTCTTTCTTCTGGGGAAAAATACATGTTATGATCAGTGCCCCAGATTTGACCACGTAATATAGAGGCATCAAAGTCACCAAGAATCATATGATGCAGGCGACACACATTGCGTCCAGTGTGTTAGACCAATAAAATATGATCCAAGTAGAAGAGCAACACGCTAGCCTTTGCCAGCTAAACTCTGGGTAGACTGTGTAAACTCTGTTGTATTCTGTAAATTGTGTAAACACAATATCCATTGCACTTTGTCTGTCTTGGGAGAGAGAGCCCTCCTCTGTTGCGCTCCCTGAGGTTTCTTCCTATTTTTTCTCCCTGTTAAAGGTTTTTATTTTATTTAAAAAAATTTTTTTTAGGGAGTTGTTCCTTATCCGATGTGAGGGTCTAAGGGCAAGATGTGTTGCTGTAAAGCCCCTTGAGGCAAATTTGTAATCTGTGATATAGGGCTATACAAATAAAATTGACTTGACTTGACTTTGGAGAAGCTGGGTCAAAGTGTTCCACTACAGCACTGCCATCTTCAGACCCCCCGTACCATCATTATTCTTCTCTTACTCTCCACTCCTTTTTTGCCTTTTTATAAATGTGAGTAGGGAGAGATTTGCTAAGAGAGTGTTTCCTTAATAAGTAAGAGTTCCTTTGTCAGTTTTTTTTGTTTTTTTTGAAGGAAGAGGTTTATTAAGGAGATTTTTCCACTGCAGCTTGGTTGACATAGGTGGTAAATTATGCAGTAAATATAATATGTGGGTGCCTGGTGGTGCAGCCAGCATTCCAGCACTGAGGTTCATGGTTTGAAGCTTGGTGTAATGCCTTTGACTGGACCAGATATCGCAGGGAACACAGTTGGCAACACTCCTGGGTAGGGGGCTGGCAGCAATGTATCCCATCATTGTAAATAGTTACTCCTACAGTTGGTGGGATGTCTGTACAGCTGCAGTTGTATCGTGAGAAATGGCATAAGCCTCCGCGTGCGTCACATTCCCCCCTAGAATCCTGCAGTTGGCAGGTGAAAAGAAGCAGTCAGTGTCTCCATGTGTAACTTCTAATGCTGTATTATTCTAAAATGTCTTCTTCTGATGGGCCTTGTCTGCAATCTTCAAATCTGTCACTTTTTTACATGTGCTCCTCTTAGTTGCATGCCATGAAAAATACCCTAGATACTAATGAATTTTAAGGATGACATGACCATTGTCGTCATTCTTTAGTATTCTTCTCAGGACCTCATTATGGCTATTTTTGTTGAATATTTTTTAATGAAAATCCTTTTCCTGACACCCTCCCTCTACTACAGACCAAGATTTACTGCGTCAAAGTTTAAACTCTCACTTCCTGGCCTCTCAAGATCGTGAAGACAGGCGCAGTGTCCCTGGGGCTGAGAGCAACACACCCGGTGCAGGCCGGTCCACCCCTGGTGGTCCATCAGCATCAAGTTCTACCCCAGGTTCATCAGGCAGGACGTCTCAGAACCAGTCCAACATCCAACCCCTGGCCTTCCAGTTCCATCAGCACAACCACCAGCACCAACACACACATACACACCAACACTTCACACCTTTCTTGCACCCCACAGCTACTGCACCACCCCTGGTAAGTTAATGATACTGCTGAGCATTTTGAATTCTAGTGCAAATTAAATCTAGAAGGCATTCTGTTGAGAAGTGAATTAACCCACTTGGTCTTTTGTTTCTAGTTTGATAAGTATGCAGGCAAGATGGACGGGCTGTACCGACACACTGTAAGTACTTTGTATAAAGCTTATTCTGATCCTACAAATAGTGATAACAAACTGATGAAAGGATACATTAAGGCTGAGAATACATTATTTAAAAAACAACAGGAACTTATCATAGGATTGTTGTAACTACCAAATTTAAGGTCCTTACAGACTTTTTAACCTTTACCTCTCAGAAAGTCTCTAAAAATAGACAATCAGGTCTGTGATGAAGATGAATTTTATTTGTACAATAGAGGATAAAATAGCAGTGGGTAAAACCACCATAGATTTGACTGGGCAATTGAGGAAGAAACCCTAATGGGGATCATTTTAGATTATCAAACAATAAAAATGTTCTAAAACTTCCATGACAGGATTTACATTGTTTTTATGCACAACTTTAATGAGATATTGAAATAAGATAGGTTATATCTGCACATTTGTCGCACAGAGCTGGTCATCAAGCATTCTCTTTCTGTACCTTTGTTGTTGCTGTAGTTCTTCCCACAATACCCTCCTCCATCAGTCCCTGGTATCCAGCCTGTGATTCCTCCCGCTGGGCCTTTCAGCTCTCTGCAAGGAGCTTTTCAGCCAAAGGTGAGGAGAATAACTCTTACTTGTGTATATCAGTTACCAGCATCAGTTACCAGTGAGAGGAGACTGATAATTGTTGCATTCTGCCTGTGAAAAGGATGCTGCCTACTGAAACCAACTAATGATCAGATGACAAAGAAATAGACTGAAAATGCAAGGTCTAAACACAAAAGTACAAAAGAGCTTTTAACACCATCCCCTCTATGTTTACCTCCTGTTGTACCATATCTTGATGAAGTTGGTGAGGCGTACAATGATGTTGAATGTGATATTTGGAAGAATAAGCCACACTAGATGCAAGGTGGTTAACCTGATGTAGTTGTGTAGGTTGGTTTGTTGTGGCTGATGTATTGTGCTGTGTTTGACAGCCTCTTGTCCCTCAGGGAACGGGTCCTGAGATGACCACTCGACTTGGGGTTGTGCCTCACCACCTGCAGCCCAAAGACCCCAGGGTAAGAACTACATGCTCGCCTAGAGATAGACATTGTGTCAGGCAATTATGATAGAGACTGGACATAATTAGTTTGTGGACATACTGATATGCCAGTTGAGGCAATGATGTGCAACCAGATGGGCCTAGTCAGTGCAGTAAAGAGTGAAACGCTATTCCTGAGTGAAACTTGTTGCTTAAAAGTGGCTTTACGATTCTGTTCTCTTGTAGCTAACTGATCCATTTGGGGCATCGTTGAAAGTCAGTAAAGTAAGCAAAAACAGATGCTTTTGAATCCCTTCGGCTCCTTAAGTCTTTCAGCCTATGATAATTTTCTCACTGCTTCACTCACTCTTTGCACTAACCACATTTCAAATCTTGACTGCTGCTGATCTAGTCTATGCCCTTGCACACCAAGTTAGATATTTCAGAAACAGAATTTATTAGAATTGTATATATGCTTGTTTTTCTCACCCATGAATGTCCTGTATGCCTAAATATGCTATTTTCACTCTCACACCCATTTTCTTATATCCCTGAACATATACTGATCACCAGTATGTGACCCCGTCTCTAACTGGAAAAATCTAACCTCTCGGAGACGCTAAAAAATATATTTTTGTGCAGCTTGAAGTGATGACATCTGACTCTGTGTGCAAAGGCTTTAAAGTCTTTAAAGGCAGAATCCACAAATAAGCGGAGTAAAAGTTATATTCTTTGTGAATTGCAGAAACCTGGAAAATGGTGTGCTATGCATGTACATGTGGCCTGGATGATTCTAAGCCATCAGAAAAAAGTAAAGGTATGTGTTTGTTTGTTTGTTTCTCACAGTAAGATATTGACTGTCTTGATATGTTAATGAATAACATTTAAACATGTTTACGTTTGGGACACATGATGTTTTGACATTTACTATTCAGTTTTGACTGTTGAATTAAAACCAAGTTGAAAGATGGTATGTTCCTGAATGTGCTGGTTTGAGTTTCATTAGGTCACATGGCATTGATATATTGTTTTAAACAACACAAAAACTTATTCATTATTGTGAAGTAGTATTTCTGCAGACCTGAAAACCTGCCTTTTTCTGAGGCACAGGTTTTTTATCCAACAGCAGCACAGTGTTCCGTAAACACCAAAATAAAAGTTTGAGTTTCTTTTTATTTTCAAATAAAAGCCTCTGCACATCATCTGTCAATGAACTCTTCTGCTTCAGATGATGCAAGCTGAACCTCACAAGCTGGACTTCCGTAGTGATTTGCTGGCCCGTATTCCTGGAGCTGGAAGTCTGGGCCCTCTGGGTCCCCTGGGAGGAGGCCTCCCCCCTACACATGAGCTTACCAGACCTGCCAGTCTATTCACAACCACAGGTATGTGTGTGTGTGTGTGTGTGTGTGTGTGTGTGTGTGTGTGTGTGTGTGTGTGTGTGTGTGTAAATGCTACTCAATTTATTAAGAAATTATAAAATGTATTAATTAATCCAGGAGAGCAAAGATGGTAGGTACTGTACTCTGACAATCATCTATGGGAGCATCTGGCTAGGTGGAAAACTATATTTTATTCTAATTATTTTATCTAATATTTTACAAATAATTCTTCTATTCATTTTGGTGCACCATACTATTAGATCAAATCATCAAACATGCAAGCTGGTAAAATACCCAAATTAAGCCCTACGCTTAAACAAACCAGAGTTTATACAGAATACAAGCTCAGAAACCATAGAAAAGTTTCAAGGTTGTCATCAAGAGGCAGATCAATTTGTCTTCGAGCATTTAATGCTAAATTGCTCCAAGTCATTCAGTGCACAGTAGTAAGCATAGGGGCATCATTAAGTGATGTTCCCTAGGGTACCAAAGTTGCCAGGATCACCTCAGATTATGAACCCTGGGGACATTGCTGATAGTGAATACTTCACCTCTGTCAGTGACACTTGTCAAGGCTCTGAAGCACCACTAAAACCTCTGACCCTGATTCTTTGCTTCCTTGTAGACATTGAATTCATATGTTGTGTACGTTCTGTCTGGTCTAATCCTTTTTATTCTATTCTGCTTTTTACATTTCTGTGTGTTTATTCTACTCTGGCTCTTTTTACATTTCACAGCACATTTTTTTAGTTCTGCAGATATTTTGTGTTAGATAGGACAAGGCAACAAAAACCATTGCCAAGATAATGTCCAATGCACACATGGAATGGTGGGGTTAAAAAGAGCAAATGCTGAGACAAAATGTGACCACTATAGCCAAATAAGGTAGACGTATTAAGAACCCTTTCTTGTTTGGTACTATTGTTCTTATAACAAAGTCATAACAGTATTTAGGACTGGGAGTATTTATGTCAGGGACTGGTAGACTTGGGTGTTTTATGTTACCAAAAGCTATTAAAAATATATATATTTCAAAAGATGGAAGAATATTTCAAGATGGAATGGCAATTGTAGTTATAAACAATAACTTATGTAAGTGAAGAGTTCTAGAGAACAGTTTGTTTAAAAGTTCATTAATTGGTGATTTAGACCTGAAAAGGTTGCTGTGTAATGAATATGCATGTGTTATATGATAGAATTGTATTTGCTGACTTCCAGTTCTTGTATTTTGATTTTTATCTTGTCTTCAAACACCACACCACAGATTTTTTTTCCCTTGTTTTGTCTCATTTTATTTTCTGCTTTTAATATAATTTCAATATCCCTGAACTTTGAGAAATTCTGTTGTGCTTTCTGAGACACAGTGTAGTTTGCAAGAATATCTCAGTGCTTTTGATTAGATTTCTTATGACTTTATTTTCCCCTTTTTTTCCTCAGGTGGAGTCAATCCGTCCTCAACTCCTTTTATTCCTCCATCAACACCTCACTCCTCTTTCCTCACTCCAACAGCACACTTGGGTAAGAGATGGCTTCAAAAGGCCCATCTGTATACCACTTGCACCCCTATCCAATATCTGTCACTTTCATGCACCCACTCAGGTTTATACTTTGAGCTCTTATTTTCTGAAGACCAAGCAAAGACTAAATAATTGCTTGGCTCATTTAGAAACTCAGCCAATTAAACTAATTTACATTGAGGGTCATTGATACAAGAAGCTTTGACATTTGCAACGTAGTGTATCTGTCTAACTGAGGAGAGGCATTAGAAGAGAATACAGTTTGCATTGTAGCTAGAATTGCGATGCAGTGAAGCTAATATTAAGGTTATTTTGTGTTTTTATCTATATGATTACATTAAGTCATTCAGAAGCTTTGACAGAGCTTTCTGTAAGTACGTTAATGTTGATGTTTGTCTGTGTGTGTGTTTTAGATCCATATGGCCGCTCACCTCCCTTTACCCCACTGGGAGCCCTGGGCTCTAGTGCCTTTGGAGGACTTGGCAGCCCAACTCTGGGTTAGTCTAAAACAGCTGTCTCCTTGTAACACAAGAGTTAAATGCAAGTCACATTGCCTAGTAATGGCTACGCTTATTATTTCAATTTTAAAAGAATACTTTTAAGTATTGAATGAAATGTCCTTGTTATAGCAGGTGGCTCTGTGTTTGGCCACAAGGACTCTCCAGCCACTGTGGTTGGGGGCTTATCAACCTCGAACCATCATGATCCATGGAATCGGCTACATGGGGGCCCTCCTGGGTTCCCTGCTGGCCCCAGCTGGGCTAAAGGTGCCGACAAGAGGGACGATAGAGATCGAGGGAAGGATGCGGACAGGAGAGACATCCCTCACATTAAGGATGAAAAGGACAGGTACAGCAGTCAGCTTCATTATGGCTCTCTCTCTCTCTCTCTCTCTCTCTCTCTCTCTCTCTCTCTCTCTCTCTCTCTCTCTCTCTCTCTCTCTCTCTCTCTCTCTCTCTATATATATATATTACATGGTGATGCTGGTTGCGTTGCTCAGGTCCTGGGCTGTTGCGGTGGCGTCTGGACACTGCTTGGCATCCTTCTCATCATACTCTTCATATATTTTATAATTCCATTATAATTCTGTTATCCTCTTTCAGTGTTGTATTCTGTAAATTGTGTAAACACAACATCCATTGCACATTGTCTGTCCTGGGAGAGAGATCCCTCTTCTGTTGCTCTCCCTGAGGTTTCTTCCTATTTTTTCCTCCCTGTTAAAGTTTTTTTTTGTTTTAGGGAGATGTTCCTTATCCGATGCGAGGGTCTAAAGACAGGGTGCTGTGTTGCTGTAAAGCCTCTTGAGGCAAATTTTTGATATTGGGCTATACAAATAAAATTGACTATTTAAGTACCAGTATTAAAGTTTTCAAGTTTCCATTTAGTGGGAGATCATTCCTCCCATTTTTTTTTTGTTATACTGAAATAGATTCCTGCCTGATTGGTTTGACATTAAAAATTAATTTTATTATCAGGAAATGGTGACAATACATGTAATATGACATTCATGAAATTGCTTCTTGTATTTTGCAGAGACAACATGCTGTATGGGCGGCAACCTGTAAGAATGTCTCCGGTTGCCCTTGCCTTCAAACCACGCAGTAGCACCCCAGTCTCTCACATCAACGGCCACAGCAATGCCCTTGCAGGGAGCAGTGGGCATATTGAGGACCTGGCTCGCAGTGTGAACAGAGACAGAGACCGTGAGCGAGACAGAGATGGGGATAAGAGGCTGCTGCAGACAATGTCTTCAAGGGGGCCTCCTCTTGGCTCTTCATCTGTAATAGCAGACAGAGACAGACCACGGTCTTCCTCATCCTCTGTGCTCACCACTCCCCCACCCTCCAACCGCTCTGCCCCATCTCCCTTGGACCTGTACCCCCGCCAGCAGCCCTCCTCAGCACACAGCCTCCATGGTGAACCCTCCCACTCCTCCTCCCAAAGAGACGGCAGCCTTCCTGCTTCGTCCTCGGCTTCTGCCACTGTCACCTCTCTGTCTCAGGGCAAGAAGCCTGATCGGACCACAACCCCAGTTCCCAAACCCCCTTTGCTCCTCCCGCCCGTCAAAGTCAAAGAGGAACGGAAAGAGGAGCCAGAGCACATCCCCATCACCCTGCAGGCTCCCCCAGCCCCCAGCCACAGTTTTGAGCGGCCCAACAGCCGTCACCACCACCCTAGCTCTGGTACCCCCTCCTCCTCTTTGTCACTGACTCCAACTCCTGGTGTTCCCATCCCCCCACCCACCCCTCACCCTCCTTCCCACCATCATCTCTCCCTGCTTGAGCGTACTAGGGCAATTGAGGCCTATTTGGGGAGCACAGCAGGGGCTGGAGGACTCGTGATGGGTCCAGGAGGAGAACGATTCCCCCACAGTCATGCCCAGGGACCGTCCCAGGCCCCCCACAGTTTTACCTGGGACCCCTGGAGGGAGCTGGCTGCCCAGCAGCAGCAGCAGCAGCAACGAAGGGAGGTGATGGCCCTGCGGTCAGACCCCCACCTGGCACTGCGCTCCGACCCCCATCTGGCCCGGCTAATCCAGCACCAACATGCTCAGCGCTTCCTGGAGGCAGAGAGGGCTGCGGCTGTAGCAGCTGCAGCAGCTGCCACACCTCACCACCCTCAGACATCTACCTCTTCTGCCTCCACCTCTGCTGTCCGGCAGGAGTTTGGCCTGATGGCCCACCACTTTGATCGCCCCCCCCAGCTTGGACCTCCAGGTGGTGGGTTAATGGATGAGGAGCAGCGAGCTCAGATCCTGCGGGAGGACTTTGAACGAGCTCGCTACTTTGGGATGCACCCACACCCGCACTTATCCACCGGATCTCACCTGCCGAGCCCCTCCCATGCTGCTACTGCCACCCACCTGGACCAGCTTCACCCAGGCCTTCTTTCCCACCCACTCCCTCCTGGAGCCTCTGCCACTTCCCAGCACCACCCGGGCCTTTACTCCCGTCTGGGACCGCTTCACTCGCACCATGTGCCCAACGGTATTTTGGCCAAGACCCCTGCCGGCTTGGTGGGAGCTCTTTCAGTGGGGGCACCTCCTCCCCTCATTCCATCAGTGACCAGCCGGTCGTCCACACCTCCCCGGAGCTCCAGACTCGGAGGGCCAGGTGAGCTTGCTCTTTATGGTGCCCATAAGGATGGGGAGTCCAGATAGTACAAGGACAACACTGTGGAGAAGATGAAGGGAAACCTAAGGATCACTGTGCTGCTCTCAATCTGCCCCCCCCCGACCCCTAAATTAAAAAAAAAAAAAAAAAAAAACAACTACTAAGCCCAGCCCATCCATGCACACAACCAGACAAGGTTCCAGACCCTACAAAAAGGGTGATCATGATTGGCTGGATTACAGTAGGGAGGGAAGAGCAAGACTTGTTGGTGTGACATGGAATATTATTCCCAATGGTTCTATCAGTGCAATTTAAAGGTACATGTTTTCTGTGCATCCTTGTGTATTTTTTTTTAATTTCATATTGGCTCTTGGTAAATACAAAACACACTTAGCTGTATGAAGAGGCAGAGGACAACTTTTTTTTTTTTTACCAGGCTAACTATAATCCATGCTTTTAAGCAAGCCTTTTCCAGTTGGATTGGAAATGACAGCTAGAGGGATGTGCACTTTAAGTACACATTAAGGATTCATTCTCCCCTCTTTAAGTCATGGGGTATTTTAAAGCCGTCTTCTGCATAAATCAAACCTGATCTGCTATTGTGGATGAGGGCTTCAGAAATATAGTGGTAAAGGAGTTTTTCGCTGTTCGGTTTTGTCTTTTGTCATTGTGAAAAGACAGTAGATTACTGATGAAACATATGAGCTATAGAAGATCAGTGAGCGTCGGTACCTCAGTTCTCTGCTTCACCCAAAAAACAACCCCCAACCCTCAACTTCACCACTTAAGTGATATGAGATTTTCCACCTTTTTTTTTGGATTATTATTATTAAAGAATGAATGGCGAAATGAACTGTGCTACATTGTGTGGGTGGACACAATTCTTTTGAACTTCCTGTAACTGTTTCCCATTCTCCTCTGACTCAGTATATGAGCAGGACCAGATTATAGTAGTATAGTGAAAATGCCTTTGTAATTATTATTCTTAACATTAATTATCTTCTATAATAATAAATATATTCACTGTTATGTTATTTGTCATTGTTTCAGGTATCAACCAGTACTCTCTCCCCAGGTAGTAATAAGTTCTTTCAAATCATGCAAAAGACAAAGCAAAAGGCTTGCTTCACAGAAAACTTATGCTTGTGAACTTTTAAGCCACAACCATTGCAACCTCTGGCCTCTTCAAGGATCTCTGACCTATGACTTTATTATGCTGAGAGGGAGGTTTGCGTGTGTGTCGTTGGTGGTCTGTCACATCATATTTGGAACAACAGGAGCCTTGTTTGTTGAACTGCAGAGATGTTTCATCAGTTAAGATAAGTTATATACATGGAAATGAGGAACATCTGCTGAAGAACTGAAAAGTAAAAGGACTTGTGTCAAAGGACAACTGGACAGTGGGTATACTGAGAGGAGGAAAAGACATTGGGTCGATTATTTTAATATGACCATTTTATACCTTTCAAACCCCTTCCCCTAGAGACCACAAAGATTAATTATTAAATGAATTGTTGTTTACTCAGTTGTGTGTGGGTCTTATTTGTTTGAATTTAAAAGTGGCGCACTGATTCTGTGGAACAAAGTAATTATGGGGTTTTTGTACCTCAGATGAATTAATCCCCCATCCCCACAAGACCTCCGTGTTTATTTTATCTGACAAACGAAGATGAAACGGGAAAGATGTCCCCAACACACACAACTGCAATATTAGGATTGTTGCGAATAGGATTGGGCTGTATATGCCTCTATTCACGCACTTGATAATGGGGAGAATAAGTGGTGAGCTGTTCAATGCTTTTTTGTATTCCCTTGACTCTCCATCTACTCTAGACGGTTTTGATCTTTAACTTTCAATTATCCATAAAAGTTTGTTTTCACCCGTCAGAACATTATATCTCCATGTGGATTTATAGGACAAAGGCTGACACGGCAGAGCTGAGCACACTACGAAGATAACTGACTCGTGACAGTGAGAGCACGGTAACATTGAATATAATGATAATAATAATAATAATAATATGACAGTGGGCGAGGCAGTCTAAGCTGTGTGAATGGAAATAAAAAGACGAAAAATTGTTTCGCGCTATAAGAAATGCATGCATAAGGATTTGCGGGTATGTGTGTGTAGAATAAAGGCCACAAAATTTCAAGTGGCGCGCTGGACGATGTATCGCGAGATTACGCTGAGTTGTGTCAATTTGTCAGTAGCGCTCCGCCACCATTTCGCTGCGTAAAGTCTCCTCCCCGCAACCGCTACATTCTGCGCCGAACCCACTCTCCCCCGGTCCGTATTTTAACTTCTTCCCACAGACCTACTTGTACCTCGTTGGGTACCGGGAGACAGTTTGGATTACTAGCATTACGGATTGAGTGGGATTTTACGCGGATGACGACTCCTTCAACGAGAATTTAGTAAAAGAAAATCGGTCGGAAAATTCAGGTAGGTGGGAATTTAAGATGGCGGCCTTGAGAAGGGGGGGCATGGAGGAAGTGTAAGGGGGGTCATTGAAGGGGGGGGTAAAGTAAAGTGACAGTACAAGATTGCTGTATGTCTGGCTTTTCGCTTCAGACAAGATCAAAAATAACTTCTCAGTACGCTGTTAGAACTGTGGAGTAAACATTTAAAAGGGCAGCGATATCAACCAAATTATAAATCAAATGTTGATTAACTCTTAAGATCACTGGAACGTTTTCGTTTCCGTCACTGCTAAAGAGGCAGCTTTGTGGTACCTCGACTCCCCCCCCACCCCCTTCCGAGTCCCCCTTGCAATCGTTGCAAAATTTATATGGAACTTTATAACACTTGTTTTATTTTTCTTGAATATGCTCCGTGATTAGGCGAGTATTGATAATCAGTGACATTGGTATTTTTTAATATATAGTTATATATACAAAAATCATAGTTTGTGGATTGACCCCACACAATGACGTCACGAGTGATTGTTCCCCCCTTAGTAGTGCACGGAGAAGCGGGTTATTTTTTTTGCTACTTTTTCGGATGTTTTGCTGCAAATTTAAAGCAATTTATCAAATGTGCCGGCCTAAACGGTCCTCCAACAAGCAAGGCAATTACATAACTGCGGGTGGGATTTGGGCGCCTGCGCAGGCAATGAATGCAACCTACCAACTCTTGTAGCTGGCTAGTTAGCAATCCTTCTGGCGGTGCCAGCCGAGACGTGTATAATGCCATTGTACAGGCTGGCTCACTTAACTAGCCAAACCAAAAACGTAAACCATTGACGTTAGCGTCCCTAGTTTGCTGTCCTTTAACGGGAAACGTGATTTCCCAGCCTCTGGTTTCATGACCGGTTTCAAGCGTTTGACATAAGAACATAAAGGCGACAATTGCTAATATTGCGCAACTAAAGTAGAGCGATCGAATTGAAGTAAAATCTCTTATCTCACGAAGGCTAACGTGATGCTTAAGTTCATGTGGATCCCACTAGCCATAATGAATTACAATGTGGATTGATGGGTGTTTGTAATGAATGACTCCAGGCCCGCACGCTTGGTCGCCGGCTTTAGCTTGGAAACGCATGCTGCAGCATTCTCAAAGTCGTCAAGCGGCGACTGGAAGTCACTGTACTGCATCTGGGCAGCTCATATCGTCTCTCATGGGCTTATTGAATTGTCGCTGCAACATACTCAAAACAGATCAACATAAATAGCCAAGTCAATGCTAGCATCAGCTAGCTTAATATAGCCGTCTAGGCTCTTGCTATTCGCGTGACGTGAGGGGTTACTTGCCTTCCCACTCATAATAATGTTTTTGTTTACTAATAAGGCACATAATGGAGCATTATCTAGCTTTTCTATAGCGCGATGTTTAGAATGAACCTGTTAACCTAATGCAGCCAGTGTGCGCAGCCGGACCAAAAATACACTTGCGAATTTGGAGCAATGAAAAAGTGATGAGATATGTGGTAACGGGTGATTTCTTGTTTCTTAAATGAACCATGTTACGAACCAGTTTTATTTTTTCTCATCAGAACATGTGGAAGAGACCTTAATGTCAGCATCCTGGAAGTAGAAAGCACAGAGGATCTGTGTCTCATATCACAGACAGGTGAGAAGTTGTTGCTCAGGAAAGATACTAGGCTCTTCTAAAATGCATGCATGTCAAACAGTCGTTGCCAAGTGCTTGAGAGAGATGCAAAAAAGTGAAAGGGAACGAAAACTCACCAACACATTGATGTAAGATTTTTTGTGGTGTGTTTCTGGACTTTCAATCAAACATTGCCTTTCTTTTGGAAGTTTTTCCTTTCAGAAGTCACCCACAATAAAGTCTGCAGAGGCTAAATACGTAGCCCTTCACATTTTCCCACTTTACACCGCTGGAAACAGTCAGCTCCATGTGTATTTTGTTGAAGGGCGTATGTGCTACTTGTAGCCAGTGCTGTGTTACACACTATCTTGCTTGGTATATCTCATTGTTTAAAATAAAAACTTTTTTTTAAACTCCTGCAATTACCTTATAAACATTTGATTGAAATGTACATCAACCTTCAGTGTTGCTGCTTGGATTTCATTCTGATTTACTTTGCTTTTATAAACTTTCTTTGGTCAGGATTTTGGCTATGAAGTGCATGTGTTTATTGCTGTGGCTAGAGTGGGAGAGCTGGGAAGACAAGAATATCTGCTGTTGAGAAAAAAAATCATAGGATGTATCATATTTGGCTCAAAGGAAAATGAAACACAGACATTGTGCCTCCATCCCCCCAAAGAGATTTTTGTTCTATTTCTTCTTCCTCCACTTGCCCCATGTCAATTTGTAATGAATTTTACACCTGACCCAGAAATTATATTCACATTGTCTTGATGCATGCTCAAAACAGGGAGTCAAAGAGGCCATCTTTGTTAAGAGGGAACAACCATCCCTGAACCCGGGGGGGGGGGGGGGACTCTAAGCAAAGAGTACATCTGTCGCCATATTACAATGCTGTGATTGCAAACATTCCCAAATCCTCTGTGAATGTACACATGGCCATTGAAACTCTAGTTAAGGGTCACACCCACATTTGCATATGAAACTGGTCGTTGGTTTCAGTCGTTATGCAACTGTATTATTTATAAGGGGTGGGGATACCTGCAGTCAGTTTAGACTGAAGAGGTCACTTAGTTGAGTGATGAAACGTATCTGTCAATAAATGTTGTACCCAGATGAACTGATTCAACCTTCTTTGATATATTCACATGGTGTGTCATCCCACAGGTGCAGTGTATAGCCGGGGCAGCACAGAAGAAGGAAACTCACGGGAGGAGGCGGTGCAGCAGCGTACCCCTCCGGCTGTGGATGTGCTGGGTGGCGACCCCCAGGCTGCACAGGATGTGGCTGGGTTGTCACCTCAGCATGCCCCGCAGCCGGTCGCAGCTGCCCCCCAACCAGTCCCACCACTCGCCAATACGTCCACTGTGCTACCGCCAGACAGCAAAGATTCAGCACGCCTTGGCACAGAGAAGAGCTCTCAGACCACCTCAATTGAGGTCCTCCCAAACAGCGGCAACACTAAGGACAGCCGCCTGGAAGGAGGGCCTACGGTGGAAAGTGCCAGAGAGGGTCTCAAAGGTGGAGGATTCTCACCAACATCCTTCACTGAGGACTTCAGTCCCTCTGCCGAGTCCCTTCTTCCTCCCGCTTCAGACACACAAACCGAAAATACAGGGCAACCTTACGAATCACAGACTGATAAAGAAAAAAGTCACTCAGAAACTCAGTCAGGTCAGGCTCAGTCGTCAGCAGAAGTTGGTGGACTGGTGGCTAGGTGGTCAAAGGAGGGACAGCCCGTTTCAGACAGAGACACATTGGAATATAAACCAGAGACTGGAACAAATAAGGTATTTAGAGAAGGAGAGCACACAGTCAGTAATATCCTCCAACAGTCCAACACTCAATTGTGCTCTACAGCCTCCCCTATCCTTGACCCACTCTTTAGTGCCGATTTTACAGTCCAAAACACCACAGAGGAGAGCAACATGGAGCAGTCCCAAACAACTCTCACTCAGGCGAATCAGGGCAGCCACATACCTCTGTCTGATGCTGTGGAGAAAACATGCGGTCACCAAAACTCAGAACCACCTCCGCCCCCAGCCCCCTTGTCTGACAACAGTGAGAGCAAACAAACTGACCTCTCAACCACACAGCTCAATGTCATCATGCAAATCTCAAATGAGGCCAGAGAGATGCAGGGAGCTAATACCACGGAATCAGTTAAGATACGAGACCATATTAAAGAGATTGTTAAAAACCCTCACAGTGAAACGCAAGTCCCACCTTTTTCTGCTGAAATACTTGAGATACCAATACCAGGGCAAATGCTTAGCGACATTGACTGTAAAAGAAGCTCAGATTCTGGCAGCACGACTGAGAGAGAGGACAACAGCGGTATCCAGACAAGCTCCCATCACCCAACTACAGAGCAGATGGAAAGAAACAAGACCAGGGAACAGGCTGATGCAGCTGCTTCCTCATCCAGCTTCACAGAGCTGCCAGAATGTTCCACCCCACAGGAGAGTTCCACAGAACCCCCTGCTAGTTCCCATCTTCTCAATACAGACCTAGTAAACCAAGGGCAGGTAGAGCAGTTTGTTGAAGCAGAAACGTATCATCTTCCCGACCAAGAAGCCACAATCGACGCTCCACTGATCTCTGAGCTTGTACATTCGGCCAGTGCTCAAGGAATTGTGATTGTCAGAGAAGAGGCTCACATCAGTGGGAACTGGTCTGAGGTGCACTTGAATCAGAGTTACCTCGTGCAACAGGAGGATGGCACTGTCTGTGAGGCTGCTGTCGTAAACGAGCTGAGCTCTGAACTTTCTGCTGGACAACCAAAGCTGTATGGAGAAAGTATTCATTCAGACATTGAGATAGAATCACAACCTGTCGAAGTATATGAAATTTGTGGTCTGGTGGAGGAGGTCGCAGAGGAAACCATCTGTGTCAGTAGTAGTGCACAGATGCCCTCCTCCCCAGGCTACGAAGTGAACTTGTTCAATGCATTACTGGATCATTCTGAGGAGTACACGGACAAAGAGGGACTGGACTTGCACCTTGGAACTTCCCTTCACACAATTAATGAAAGTGGCAATGTCATCATTACCCAGCAGCCCTTCCTGTCATCACATGACACAAATGTGATGGAGGTTTGCTCAAA
Organism: Lampris incognitus; assembly: GCF_029633865.1. Classification (NCBI taxonomy): domain Eukaryota; kingdom Metazoa; phylum Chordata; class Actinopteri; order Lampriformes; family Lampridae; genus Lampris; species Lampris incognitus. The sequence goes on from NC_079227.1 coordinate 21,409,251, forward strand.
CGATATTTCTCACATTTCTACACAAAACACCATTACAGCTGATATAGGGCAGCATTTAGTATTAGACGCTAACCAAGTTGTGGAAGTGGCAGAATCAGGCAGTGTTTGTGTAGTCCAGGCTGCTGTTTCTGCACCTGATTCATTTACCATCAAACAAACTGATTCCAGTGCGCAAACACTGGCACCTAGTCTGCAGACCGTACCAGTTGTCTCAGACCAAACAGAGGTGCAAGCTTCCCATTTAGTTCAAACGCTGGAGGCAGAAGCAAAAGCTTGTTCATCGTCTCTTATTTCCGCAGTAGAAGTGGTCACAGTGGAGGAAATGGGGATAGATTCGTCCCTTGCAGTTTCATTGCAAGTTTCCGAGGTAGAAAATCAGCTGACTCCAAAACAATCTCATGAAGTCGCTGTCACAAAACCTGAGATCTGCGTTTCCTTGCGTGAAGGGACCAAAGATAATCTTAATTTGATAGAGCCCCCGTCACAGAATATTAAGAAAAGTACAGCCAGAGAGACCAAACCAGAGGCCCCCTGCCCCACTTCCTCCTCATGTGTTATAAATCCAAAGCTCCTCATCCCAAAACCAGGAGAGACTCCTCTCCTGAAATATCCACCCTCTGCTTTAGGGCAGGTGTCCAAGCAACAGAATGTGGTCAGTATGCTGGTCAATGCCCATTGCTCTGGGTCTGGCACAGTGATAAAAGAGTGCCTTCCCCAAACTATCTTAGCAGCAGACTCTGTGTTTAAGTCTGTGGCTGGTAGCAGCCAGAAAGATCAGGCACAGTCCTCTGTCCATATAACTTCTTCCACAACACCTCCCACCAAGGCACAGCCGCCTAGTACTGCAGACATCCCATCCCCGCTCTGTCAGCTTGCACCTGCTCTCTCTTCACCATTACAAAATAAATCTGACAAAGAGGCCTTAATTGTGACTAAAGCTTCAACGGGGAAAGCAGACACTGCACCCAAAACTGTCTTGAACCCTAAAGATACCAACCCGCCTAGCAAGCCCCGGACCCTTGACGTGCTCTCAGCTTCACTGGAGGGGGCAAGCAAAGCTCCAGATTCGTCCAGTTCTAAACATGCTGTCAGCCAGCTTGATTCATTCTGTCAGAGTGTGGTGGAGGAGAGTGTAGAGATGGAGCAGGATGGGCCCCAGGAGTCTGCCCCAGGGCATGCTAGCAGTTCAGAGGAGGGAAGTGATGAAGACGCTGAGCTGTACAAAAGTGAATGTGGGATTGCCACTCCCAGCTCAACACACAAGGTATTTTTTTTTTTTTGAGAGGCTAGAATGCAGTCACTTAATTTGGTCCCTTTTATTTCAGGTTTAGGAGAGTATGTTTCGACATGGTTTGATCCCAGGTCGTGTGATGCTAGAGTCTTGATGAGATTGGGTTTACCAATGAATGTTAAGCATCATCATAAGCAAAGTTAGCAAAGAGGAAAGTGCTTGAAGTATAAGGTTTCATATAAAACCCAAGTGGTCATCGTCAAAGTCTCCAGGTTTTTAGAAGCAGTTAAAGTATATCACTTAGGAAAGATAGCAAATGCCAAATTCTAAGAAGGTCCTCTGTATACCTGATTATCATGTCAGGCAGGTCAGTTTCTAATGTTGATTGGCTGTGTTGCGTTTCTGTGCCATCATCACCTGTCTGGTGTATGTTGATGATTTTTTTTCAGCAACGGCATCAGCTACTATACTTTCTAACCTCAATAATGAATACAGCATTGGCCTAACTTAAGTTTAGGGATTTATTAGCTGAGCTACAGGTTATGGAATATAATCATTCTTTTATCATGTTTTTGTGACTTATGTTAATTATACTGCCATGTTTCCATTGTCTGTAAATATGACATCATTCTACTCTCACTTCTAAATATTTTATTTTTGCTTGTAGTCCTCATTAATCCAATAGGTACGAACACAGTCTTATTACTGAGTGAATTTTAAGTTGGTCGCATGCTAAGCCATGTGTGTTTTCCAGCATGGACAGAGCAGGACAGACAGAAAGGCACTGTTCCTAAAGGTAAGTGGTGGTTGTCAGTCACCCAGATAGGATATTCATGGGGACATTATAGTCTGGCACTGTCACTTTTTACACTGTGTGACATTTCGAATTAAAGTGGCAATCTCAAAGATTTCACTTGTGTTCCTTATTGGCGTACGCTTCCCATGAGTTATTTTGAAACCGCTGACTAGTTTGTCCACCAGAACAGTGGAACACAGCGCGTCTATTCTGCCGAACCTCTCTGGTGGATCAACCACTGCTGTGTGATGTTAAACACATCAGTCCCTGTATAACACTTGGGATTTTTTTCAGGAATGTTGCCACAGACACATGTTGTATTTCTCTGATTATTGCCTGTCATCATGGCTGATAGACTGAATTGTCATTGTATTATCTTGTTTGGCAAAAGATAGTAAATTAACGCACATTTATTTAAGTGAGAATCTTCGAGATTGCCACTTCAAAGAGGTAACCTGCTTTTTATGATCACAGTTATGCATGTAAGGGAAAGCACAGTTGAAGTAATATCAATCACTGGTGGCATCTATAAATACTGCAGCTTGTTAAGACTTTTTTGCTTTTTAATGCAGACTTGTTCTAACCTCTGTGTGTGCGTGTGTGTGCGTGTGGGCGCGCGCATGCGTGCCTCGTTTCCTCTTATTTGTAATGTCTCCATGTTCAAAAGTTATAGATTCCTCTTTTTCCTTCTCCCTTTGCCTTAAGGTGCGGCAGTGGATAGCAGACAGGGTCACAGTGAGTTCGTCTCCTGTCTCACCTGGCACATCCTCGCCCTCCCCTGCTCCCTCATCTACCAGAGACTGGTTAACCCCACGCCGAGAGAGGGCCTCCCCTCTCCGGGGTCCCACAGGCAGGTTCCTCTCTCCTTCCTCTCTGGGACCTGCTGGCTACTCTTCTTCCTCTTCCCCAGCAGACCAAGCAACTGCCCATCGAACTCGTGGGGAGAGACGCACGGACATGGCAGAGCTGGCTAAACATGTATGTGGGTCCTAACATGCCAAACATATTAATTCATCATGCTTCATTTGAGAATGACAGAGAAGCTAAGATGGCTGCTGGAGTTTTAATGGCATGTAGCATGGTCAGAAGCTGTAAGAGAGGAAGAAAAATGTTTATTATGAAAATTTTAAGTAAAGAATTTGTGGCCTCCTCTGCTTTTTGATAATTTATGTTAAGGCATGAATGTTTATCGTGGCATCTCAGCTTTTTTACTGTTCATAGTCTAAAATGCGTTCCGTCTACATTTGAGAGTAATAGAGAAATCAAGGAGGTGCTTGAGTGGAAAAAAATAGGTGGGTTGGATTTGTGTCCGTTTTTCATCTTTGACTATCTGTGCGTGAGTGTAAAAATTTGCAGTAACATCTCAGCTTTCTGACTGTTCATTATGTAAAATGTCTCAACATTATTTGAGAGTGTTAGAGTGTGTTAAGTGCTTGAGTGAAAATAAGTAGATCTGGATTTGTGCACAACTTTACTTTTTAGTAATTTCTGTTTGGGTGTGAGCATGTACACTGACATCTCAATTTTCTACGCGTTCGTAGTCAAAAACGTCTGTTGACTTTATTTGACAGAGGTGGAGACTCAAATAGAGCTTCTTGAGTCAGAATAACTGAGACTGTAGAATCTTTCACCCAAACTTTAAATTCTACTGATTATTAAATCTGTGCTTTAGAGTCAAGAACCTGATGACCAAATTATTTATTTTTTCATAATATTGCCATGGGTTCAAGGCTCATGAGGAATAGACACTAACTGTTTAGGTATGCAACTAGATGTAGAACTACAACCCTACTTAGGTCCTGACCCATAGTTTCAACACTACTTTCTGGGTGCACTCTTGTTTACTGACTTTTGCGTCTACTTATGAAACACAGATTACATCCATTCATCCAAGAGTTTTAAATGGTTTTATGATGTTTCCTTTCAGGAAGCAGACATAGAGCATCGAACCCAGGCCCTGAAGCGCGAAGGCTTCTGGTCTATGAAGCGTCTGACCCGCCTGACAGAGCCGGTGAGACCCAAAGTGCACTGGGATTACCTTTGTGAGGAGATGCAGTGGCTTTCGGCTGACTTTGCCCAAGAGAGGCGGTGGAAGAGAGGGGTGGCTAGAAAGGTAAGACCAGCTACTTGCAACAGGCAGCGGGGCAATGTACAAGCTCAATGAGTTGGAAGGCCACTCTTAAACCAAACAATCCAGGTTTTAGAGCCAAACACTATATCCCTATCAGATTCAGGGGTGCTACTGCGTATGCTCTGACTTTTCTGTGGTGGGAACAAGCGAAAAGATAATTAAGCAAACATAATTTTTTTTGTTTCACCTGAATTTATTTTCTTGTTATTTGAGGTAAATATATATTGAGAGATAATATCGCATTTAAGTTGATATCACCCCAACCAAAATACAAATGCATATTTTTCAGGCTATAAAATCAAAATTCCAAGATTTTGTTGGTGTTAAATGCACTCACAGTCGCATGCTATCCTCAGTTTAATGTGTAATGATGCTCACTGTATAGTCTAGATGTGTTTAGAACCATGGCCCTTTGATCTGTCGGTGGTGGGGAAACTACATAGGAGCCACTATTCTGTGTTTCAGGTGGTGCGAATGGTGATGAGACACCATGAGGAGCTGAGGCAGAAAGAGGAAAAGGCCAAGAGGGATGAGCACGCCAAAATCAGAAGAGTCGCCTCTTCCATCGCAAAGGAAGTCCGGGCTTTCTGGAGCAGTGTTGAAAAGGTACAGATGTCCAGCTTACCTCACCTCACTCAATTTGCCAGACGAATTTGGGTTTATGTTTGGCATAGGAAATTAAAATAATTGTGTTCTATCATTTACACTACCGTTCAAAAGTTTGGGATCACCCAAACAATTTCGTGTTTTCCATGAAAAGTCACACTTATTCACCACCATATGTTGTGAAATGAATAGAAAATAGAGTCAAGACATTGACAAGGTTAGAAATAATGATTTGTATTTGAAATAAGATTTTTTTTACATCAAACTTTGCTTTCGTCAAAGAATCCTCCATTTGCAGCAATTACAGCATTGCAGACCTTTGGCATTCTAGCTGTTAATTTGTTGAGGTAATCTGGAGAAATTGCACCCCACGCTTCCAGAAGCAGCTCCCACAAGTTGGATTGGTTGGATGGGCACTTCTTTGAGCAGATTGAGTTTCTGGAGCATCACATTTGTGGGGTCAATTAAACGCTCAAAATGGCCAGAAAAAGAGAACTTTCATCTGAAACTCGACAGTCTATTCTTGTTCTTAGAAATGAAGTCTATTCCATGCGAGAAATTGCTAAGAAATTGAAGATTTCCTACACCGGTGTGTACTACTCCCTTCAGAGGACAGCACAAACAGGCTCTAACAGGTACTATTTAATGAAGATGCCAGTTGGGGACCTGTGAGGCGTCTGTTTCTCAAACTAGAGACTCCAATGTACTTATCTTCTTGCTCAGTTGTGCAACGCGGCCTCCCACTTCTTTTTCTACTCTGGTTAGAGCCTGTTTGTGCTGTCCTCTGAAGGGAATAGTACACACCGGTGTAGGAAATCTTCAATTTCTTAGCAATTTCTCGCATGGAATAGCCTTCATTTCTAAGAACAAGAATAGACTGTCGAGTTTCAGATGAAAGTTCTCTTTTTCTGGCCATTTTGAGCGTTTAATTGACCCCACAAATGTGATGCTCCAGAAACTCAATCTGCTCAAAGAAGTGCCCATCCAACCAATCCAACTTGTGGGAGCTGCTTCTGGAAGCGTGGGGTGCAATTTCTCCAGATTACCTCAACAAATTAACAGCTAGAATGCCAAAGGTCTGCAATGCTGTAATTGCTGCAAATGGAGGATTCTTTGACGAAAGCAAAGTTTGATGTAAAAAAAATCTTATTTCAAATACAAATCATTATTTCTAACCTTGTCAATGTCTTGACTCTATTTTCTATTCATTTCACAACATATGGTGGTGAATAAGTGTGACTTTTCATGGAAAACACAAAATTGTTTGGGTGATCCCAAACTTTTGAACGGTAGTGTATCTATTTTTAATCTTTGGTTTTTTAAATAGACATAAGACATCCTTCTCGGGTGAAAAGACAAAAATCTATGTGCACTCATTCTGATGAGAGGATATTAACTTATATGCCTACTCATCAAAAATAATTTGATACTCTTATGTCAACCTTTACAATGAACTCGTCATCTTCCTGCTGATTGGAAAATGTGGTTTATGTATATATATATACTTAGCACAAAAAGTAAGGAAATTTGTGTTTGGTAGATTATTTCTTTGTTGTAACAATGCTTCTTGGCAATGAATCTTATACCGTTGGAAAGCCTGTTTATTTCCCTTTTAAATGGTGCCACATTTGTAAGGAATTTGTAAGGCATTTGTGGGATGAGCAGCAAAGCTGAGTATGTGAGTTGCGCCCATGAAAAATTTGCCAAATCTTCTCTTCCAATGCCAAACAGCTTATTTTGCTGTTGCTATTGACTCTTGTTTTGAGCTTCTGGTACCCCAGGTGCTGACAATCAGGTGCCTGACATAAGATTTATTGCCAAGAAGTATTGTTACAGCAAAGAAATAATCTACCAAACACAAATTTCCTTACTTTTTGTGCTAAGTTTATATATATAATATGCATAGAAATGGTGAAATAGAGATCAACCAGTTAAACTTTGTGTCCCTGTCAACAAAGGTGGTTCAGTACAAGCAACAGTCCAGACTGGAGGAGAAGAGGAAAAAGGCTTTGGATCTTCAGTTGGATTTCATCGTTGGCCAGACTGAAAAATACTCTGACCTCCTCAGCCAGTCCCTCGCACCCACAAGACCAGCTGAAACTGTACCTTCACCTGCCAAAAAAGCTCTCCCATCTGCAGTTGATGAGGATGGTGAGAGTTTTTTTTTATAATTTCCTTAACTACTCTTGATTATAAACGCAGCTAACTGTCTCTTTGTTAGAAATCAAGATTTCTCGCCAGAGCTGAAAATGTAACTAAGACAAGGAATGTTGTCATAGCTACACACGTCTCTGTAGGCTTCAGCAGAAGTAATGTCTTGCATAAGCCAAGGGTTCGCATTTGTAATTGTCAAGGTCACTAGCTTTTGCTGGATTAGTCATTGTGGTACAGTCAAAGAAGGTTGAATCAGTTCATCTGGATACGGCATTTATTGACCGATACATTTCATCACTCATCGAAGTGACCTCTTCAGGCTAAACTGACTGCAGGTAGCCCTACCATTATAAACAATATAGCTGCATAACGACCGAAACCAATGACCAGTTCCATACGCAAATATGGGCATGACCATTCATTTAAATGGCCATGTGCTACTCACAAAGGATTGGGGAATGGTTGCAATCGCAGCATTGTAAGAACGCAACAGATGTATGCTTAGGGCTCCCCCTCCCCCCAATTTAGGGATGGTCGTTCCCTCTTAGCATAGATAGCCTCTGACTCCCCATTCAAGCCAGCGTTCCTCCCTATCAAGGATGTGCACAGTCTCATCCTTGAAAGAGTGGCCACTGACCTATAGATGGGTGTAGACTGCTGAATCCTGGCCTGACAGATTAGCTCTCCTGTGTTGTGCCATTCTCTTGGCCAGCATCTGTTTAGTTTCCCCAATGTACAAGTCACAGCAATCCTCCTGGCACTTAACAGCATACATTATATTGCTCTGTTTGTGCCGGGGGACCCGATCCTTGGGGTGGACTAATTTCTGAAGCAGCGTGTTTTGGGGTTTGAAAGAAACTGAGACGCGGTGTTTGGAAAATACGTGTCTCAACTCTTCCGACACTCTCGCCACATATGGAATCACCACTGGTTTACGCTTATGCAGTGGTTGTCCTTCCCCTCTCTTCGATTGGCTGGTGCACAGTTTGGGCGTCTTCCTGGCTTTGACAAACACCCAGTTAGGATAACCATACTTTATCAGGGCCTGTTTAATGTGGGATTTCTCCCCTTCCCCGGCCGCTATGTCAGTGGGGCTGTTGTCAGCTCGGGGGTACAGCGTCCTGATGTTTGTGCTCCAGTGGATGATGAGAGTCAAACCTTAAGTACTGATCAATATGTGTTGGTTTATGGTAAACATCAACAATCAAATGTCCCCCATCACCAATTGCAATTTCACAGTCTAAGAAGGCTAACCTGTCATTGTTCACATCCTTCCTGGTGAACTTGATGTGTTTGTCCACAGAGTTAATGTGGTCAGTGAAATGTGATACATCCTGAGATTTAATTTTAACCCAGGTGTCGTCCACAAATCTGAACCAATGGCTAGGTGGTGTACCAGGATGGGACATGAGAGCCCTCTTTTCTACTTCCTCCATATACAAGTTGGCCACTACAGTTGAGACTGGGGAACCTGTAGCACACCCATGCCTCTGCCTATAGCACTGCCCCCTGTATGTACTTCACATACTGTACAGTACAAGTACTGTATGTACTTCACATACAGGTGAGTGTTGGAAAAGTGGAGACCTGTATTTTCCAAACACCGCATCTCAGTTGCTTTCAAACCCCAAAACGTGCTGTGCCAGGGGGATTGCTGTGACTTGTACTTGGGAAAACTAAACAGACGCTGGCCAAGAGAATGGCACAACACAGGAGAGCTAATGCGTCAGGCCAGGACTCCGCGGTCTCCACCCATCTACAGGGCAGTGGCCCTCTTTCAAGGATAAGGATGTGCCCATCCTTGAAAGGGAGGAACGCTGGTTTGAACGGGGAGTCAAAGAGGCCATCTATGTGAAGAGGGAATGATCATCCTTGAACCAAGGGGGGAGGGGGTGCTGAGAGTAAATCTGTCGCCATCTTACAATGCTGTGTTTGCAAACAGTCCCAAATCCTCTGTGAATAGTACACATGGCCGTTGAAACTATAGTTAATGGTCACGCCCATATTTGCATATGAAAGTGGTCGTTGGTTTTGGTCGTTATACAACTTTATTGTTTATAACGGTGGAGATACCTGCAGTCAGTTTAGACTGAAGAGGTCACTTAGATGAGTGAAACGTATCTGTCAATAAACGTTGTATCCAGATGAACTGATTCAACCTTCTTTGGTTATGAAATGATAGTTAATGAGACAAATACGACCTTAAGGCAAAGGCAACCCAGCACCTTGTAGGCCAAAGACTGGCTGAACCTGTCAGGCTAGTTTGCTGCCCATGTTCTCTGCCAAGTGTCAGGAGTCTGGACCCATCTTCAGTTTATTGTCTAACAATATTCTGGAGGTATTGGAGTGCGGTGATATTGTGCTCAGCTTTTGTGACTGTCACTGAAGACCAACTCCAGTCATTATTCATTTTACCCCCCCCATTCCAATTCCTCCCTGAGGTCACTAGGGGTGGGCGATATGACCCTAGATAATATCACAATATTTCAAGGTATCGCTGCGATAACGATGTTCTTGACAATATGACAAAATACTGAAAAATATTTTCTTATTAATTTCAAGAACACACAATTGCAAAAAAGTGTTATAGTTTTATATGTCAGCATCAATGAAACGGTTTGCCTTCAAATATTCAGTAAAAGCTGAACAAAAATAATCTCTCTAATAAGTGGTTTGAAGCCTTCCTTCCCAACTGTTTGGATTGGAATCATATCTTTAGCCAAACAAGATGCGATGGCTTCGGTAATTTCTTTCCAGCATCTTCTTTTTCTGTCATGCGGAGTACAATTTGCCAATGATTCGGCGATGCTACACTAAGCCAATGTAGTTTGTCTGCTTGGTTTAGAACTCACATCTGCCTTTGAGCTCTATTTGCAGGATTTTTGGCTCTCCTTGTACTACTGGGCGCTTCTGCTTGAGGTGGTGAAATACATTTGTTGTATTGCCCCCTTCTGTTGTTAAGCTACGTTCAGACCAAAGGCGGCGAGAGAGTTGGCGCTGCTTTGTTTGCCAGAGTTTGGCCGCCAGCTCCGCCAGGTGTGTTCGAACAGAACACGAATTCGCTGTGTTGACGTCACAACAAGCAGTCTAGTTACACCAACGCTGCTAGCAAGTTTGCTAGACCGCACACAACAAATACCACACACGAGCAGTTTGTGTTTACGTGTGATCATCATGGATGAGCGACAGAGATCAGTTGCGGTGGCTCTGCTTTATATCAACTTGTGCCGCCGAAACCGGCGTCAGCGTTCGGTTTGGGTTCATAGCATAAACGGGAGACGTGCCCAGCTTGGCAAATTTCACCGGAATTCTGGGTAGGGGGCGTGTATTCTTTCCCAACATGAAGGCAGGTTCTAACCCTACTTGAAGGTGATTGGCTTATCGCCTGGCGAAATCTTCATCCAAGTTGGACATTTTTGAACTCCCGCGAAGGCGCGTTCGTCGCTCGATTCGCCCAATTCGCGCCACCCGTAATTTCGCCGCGAATTATTCCGCCCATTCGCCTCCTCCCATTGACTTTGCATGCATTCGCGCCGCCCAAAAAATTCGCGCCGCCTTTGGTCTGAATGTAGCATTACAGTCTTCTTGCACTTCTTACATATTACCGTGGTTTGTTGTACATCTTATCTTATGTAACCAAACCACTTCCACATTACTGAAGTTGTGCCCCTTTTTGGAATTAGCTCCTACACTGTGGAGCTGGTAGCAATGTTACTCTCGCTTTCAGCCTTGCTTGTTGTTGCTGTGCATAATGGTATGACATCATTATGTCAATGAGTTGAAATATTGGCATTCTCACGATATTAAATTTTTTTTCTTATATAAAAAATTATACCGGTATTATCGTGAATGATATGATATGGCACACATCTATTGCTTACAATTAAACCTAACCAATCTAAACACTACCATCTCTTGCCTTAGTTTTGATGAGTATTCATAAAGGCAAGTTGTAGCCAAGAAGCAAATACTTTTAAGGCTTTTAATGGTTCTTTTGTTCTATTTTGCAGACAGAGACTTTGAGCCTCAATGTGAGGAAGAGGATGATGAGGAGACTATCGAGGTGGAGGAGCAGCAGGAAGGCAACGACGCAGAGAGCCGTAGGAGAGAGATTGAGCTGCTGAAGGAGGAGGGAATGCTCCCCCTTGACCAGCTGCTCAGTACCCTCAAACTCCCGCAGGTACTTAACCCTTAGAGCCCGACAGACACAATTTGCACCCAAATTCACATCCCTTCTTCTCGGTTGAATTGCTCACGAAGTAATTATCAGCGAGGTGGAGCACATATCAAATGAAACTGCACAATTTGAGCTTTCCAACAATGCTAGTTGCTTGTCTATGCAACAAAATGTTGGTGAGAAAAATAATTTTGAATTTACATCAGATGTAATCATAGGTACAATCTGCATACAGCTCTGCATCCATCTCCACATCCATTGCTTTTGTTTGAATTACTCATGAACTCGTGATTATAAAGATGTGGAACACATATCACAAGAAAGAGAGGAACCGGAGCTTTGTAATGATGCTAGTCACGTATTTGTACATACTGAAGTAATCACGTTATGAAGTCAGATCAAACTTATACTAAGTAATATCTTTACTAATTTCTTCACCCATTTTCACACTCCGGATTCTCAGTTGAACAAGTCACGAAGAACCTATCGCTTCACAATGTACCGCATATAAAAAGGGAACTTACCCTTTCTGATGATGCTAGTTATTTCTCTGTGTGACAGTGTTGTAGAGTAATTGAGTTTTGAAATTAGAGTGGATTTCTGCATTGTCTCCAACATAGGCTGACATTACATCCCACTTTGTATGAACACTGAACAAAAAAAAAAAGTATTTACTTTTCATTGCAATGATTCAAAAAATTACACTGAACAAAAAAAAGTCTTTACTTTTCATTGCAATGATTCAAAAAATTACACTGAACAAAAAAAAAGTATTTACTTTTCATTGCAATGATTCAAAAATTGTGGTGAAAAGACATGCGCAGGTCACCTGTGTGCAAGTAGGCGTATGTGCAAGTGCGCACATGACAAGACTTCAGTGAATGAAACAATGACATTTATTTCCATTAGGCACTAAGCACATATCTTTTCAAATTGCTAAGTCATAGAATATCCCACCATCATGGTTCTAATATCGACAGATTCCAGACAATCTCCCCTACACAATTATGAAAAGATATCTCCACTGCCAGCATTTTATGGTGAGATACATGTAAAAACATAACAATTTCATAGATGCGATCTATTTTTCCTTGATAGAAGGGCTAATCTAAAAGAATTGCAAGTATTATCATATCAAATGATGGAAGACCTGGTTAGCCTAGACTGTTCTGAACACAAAGCATGTATGGCTAGCCCTTATAATGACCAAGATGAGAGTTTAAAAGTAAAGGTAGTGAAATTGCCCTGAAAATAGCCTAGGGCTCTGAGGGTTAACCAACTCAAAGCGTAATGTTTAGAGAAGGCCCCCTTCTCTGTTTTAAATGTACTAATAAGATACATTTTTATTTGTCACGAGTACACTCAACACTAGAACGACAAAGGCAGTCATTTTGACCGCTTTGGATTTTCAAAGTTTAATAACTTTGCGGGCAAAAAAAGATACAGACTTGCCGCTCCCCGAATTTTAGATCAGTTGCACAAAAAAAGTTATAAGATCTACCTAAAACGACCATGACCGGTCAAAATGACCGCGCATCATGGCACACGTCATGTCACTATTTATGACGTGTGATGGTCGCATCATTTCCTTTGCAACGTTCATTGCTCTGTCCTAGAAACACACTAGCATTCTCCAGTGCAGGGTAATAGTCTAAACTCGAATTTTGATTATTTCCAACTTGTCTGGGTACAGCCGCTGTTTCATATGCACCATGACCACTACCGAGGCGTTGCAGTATTTACAGGCGTTGGACAGCAGTGATTTTAAATTGCTTGAAAAACAGTATTAAAGTTGTTAAACTGTTAATTTTGGTGTCAGTCGTTTCTTAACAGACATACTAACATATGTAATGCACTAATATCTCAAATGGGTATTTATCTTGACAGAATACAGAATTTAAAAACTGCCAGTCATTTTGACTGCCCATGGTCATTGTTTGGAACTCTTTCAATGCTTATTTTCAGTTCTTTTTTTACATTTCACATTTTATAGGCCTTGTTATGTTTGTTAGATTAGCAATATGTGTTTTCCGTTTTGTTTTTCAGGTAATATTTTCACTTTTTCAATTTTGCTATTCAAGTTCGACCATGTCTCTGAAGTTTAAATTGTTTAAAAATAGTATTATAGTTGTTAAAATGTTAATTTTGGTGTCAGTCGTTTCTTAACAGACATACTAACATATGCAATGCATCAATATCTCAATTGGGTGTTTATCTTGACAGAATATAGTTTAAAAACCGGCGGTCATTTTGACCGCCATGGTCGTTTTAGGTAGGAGTGAAATCTCAGTTGTTCTAGTGTTAAGTTAGTCTCATATATACTAAGAGCTAATCAGCAACCCTCCAATGATTCATGTACAACAGAGCCATCACTAGCTGTGATACAGCTGAGAAATCCTTTTTTTTTATGAACCCCCCCCCCCCCCTTTTCTCCGCAATTGTACTTTGCCAATTAACCCCTCTTCTGAGCAGTCCTGGTCGCTGCTCCACCCCCTCTGCCAATCTGGGGAGGGTTGCAGACTACCACATGCTTCCTCCGATACATGTGAAGTCACCAGCCACTTCTTTTCACCTGACAGTGACAAGTTTTGCTAGGGGGACGTAGCGTGTGGGAGGATCATGCTATTCTCCCCAGTTTCCCCTCCCCTCTGAACAGGTGCCCTGACCGACCAGAGGAGGCGCTACTGCAGCGACCAGGACACATACCCACATTCGGCTTCCCGCCCGCAGACACGGCCAATTGTGCCTGTAGGGCCGACCAAGCTAGAGGAGAAATCCATTTTTAGGTCGAGAGCTGATTTGGAAGTTCTTCTCGATTGTTGGGACAAACGTGTTGATTGACGAGCACACTTCAGTTTTCTGTTAATTACCAAGTGCTTAACACCCTTAAAACACTTGCTAGCACTAACCAGCTGAGCTAGGCGAAATCAAGACAAGCTGGTACTCGTAAAGCAACATAATGCAACTTTTATTTGTACCTTGAAATAATAGCTTCAAAGTCATTTTGATGGTACACTGACATGAAATAGGGAGAATGGTGCTTCTTTCATTCCTACGCCGTGCCCTGAACTTGACTTTGCCATCCTAGGAAAAAAAATATTGCTCACAGGAGATCATACCCACTCAACCCAAGTTACATAGTGCAAGAACAGTCGTTTGATGCTCGGAGTGGGAATGAAAGAGGCCCCAAATCGGAGAACTATATACATATCTTTCACATATGTTGCTGCAACTTTTTGCGAACCCATGATTTTTTTTTTAACGTCAATTTGTTTTCTAATGTACTTGTCTTATGTGGTTTCTGTTGTTGTTACCTGACATGGCCATAGTTCTGCTATTGCAATGATTCACTTTCCCCAAGGGGAACAGTTAAAGTACATCTATCTTATATTAATCACTGGGAAGCTACCATTTGTTTATTATGCTTCCAAACATGTCTCAGTTGAATGACGGATATTGTTTGTCCCCCAGGAATTTGGCTCAGAAGAAGAATGTTCTGATGAGACCTCCTCCTCAGTGGAGGAAGAAGATGGGGAGTTTACTGCCAACGAAGAGGATGGTGAGTGTTGCCTCAAATACACCTTTTTGTGCAGTTTTCATAGGCTAGATTTTAAGTTAATCAGGGTTTACCGATATACTTTTTGAGTTTACGATGAGAATATTATGCCATTATTTTGTCAGAGGCCCTTGATGTTTGTTTAGGACAACAGTTAACTCCAAAGGACACAATGGCATTTGAGACGATGCATAATTTGCATGTTCCCTCCGTGTTTTTGCCTGTTCTCCCCATGTCCGAGGTGGGTTTTCTCTGGGTCCTCCGGTTTCCACCACCATCAAAAGAAACCTGCATGTTAGGGTTTATAGTCCTGTCTGTGCCCTTGACCAAGGCAGCATGGCGCAGCATGAAGGCAGCAGCTCACTGCTCCTAGCTACACAGATCACAGCTAGGATGGGTTAATTTGCAGTAAATGAATTTCCCCAAGGGGATTAATAAAGGAAACTTAGCTTAACTTAATAGTTCTTGGTTGAAATATTTGACTTATTTTTCTTTTCTGTTCTCAGCTGAGGATGAGGAGGACACCATAGCTGCCCAGGAGAAGGTGGAGGGGAATGTAAATCACGCGGAGGAACTTGATGATTTGGCCAGAGAAGGTAGGCTTGTGCTATTTCAAGCGCATACAGAAAACAAGGTGGTCCCCACAGGTTAACGTTGCTAACATATCTGTTTGATGTTTAAAGCAGCGTTTAAAAAGCTTCACTGTTTTTATTGAAATTCATTCATTTTAACAACTGAAAACTATCCATTCTAAGCAACTATTGTCACAACTAGTTTTACTTGGAAAAATCTCTTATTCTGTGTTGAGGTTGCGGCTTTCCATAAAACTAATAATTTGATTACACCAATAATACCAGTGCACCACTCAGTGTGTGTATAGTTGAGAACATCTTGCTCTTCTTCTGCAGCAGTTTTCTCTATGGTATTTCCAGCAAAATCCTAAATAAACTCCAGTAGGTACAAAACTCTGGCGCTCGCATCCTCTCTTGTACCTACTCACAAGACTACATCACCCCTGTCCTCATTGACCTCTAATTGCTCCCAGTCAAACTAAGGATTCACTACTTGCCACCTACAAGGTCCTCAACAACCAGGCTCCCTGTAACTGTGATCTCTTCCACAAGTACGCTGCCTCCTGCTGCCTTAGGTAACTGATGCCAACCTCCTGTAAAACACCAGGACCAAGCGCTGGGGTCACGGGTCCTTTTCATTCAACTCTCTTTCTCTGTGGAACACCCTCCCAAACCATATTAAAGAAGCCCCCACCCTGACATCATTGAGAAAGGCCACCAAAACCTACCTTTTTAGACTATCCCAAGTACTCTGTGTTTTCATTTGCACATTAGAGGAACATTTACTTGGCAGGATGCTAACAAATTACTGATAACTCCTTAAATTTTAAGTTAATACAAGTTTCAAACACCCTGATGTGTATTTTCATCATGATTTGTGCAGAGCTGCTGTTTTTTTTTTTTTTTTTTTTTTGGTCTATAGGTTAGTATTTAATGTTGAAGAAACATGACAAGCTTTTGCCAGTAGCTGGCCATGAATAAGCGCTTCCTTTCTTTCAAGCAGTGTCCCCGTTTCACCTGTTTGTTTTCACTCCACACCTAGGCGACATGAGCATTGAGGAGCTACTGGAGAAGTACAAAGGAGCATATGCCTCAGACTTTGAGGAGCCCTCCGCATCTGCCTCTAAATCCAGCTCTGAGTCGGAGGTGTCAGGTGATGAGGAGGAGGAGACTGAGGAAGATGAGAGCGATGTGGAAAGTAACACTTCCTCCTCAGGTATAAGCCACTACTGAGAGAATTGAAACAATCTGTTGCAAGAGCTGTGTTGTCGCACGCTGACAAGTCACAGTGTTAATCAGTTCAAGAGAGGGAAAGCCTCCTTTCTGCCTTCTGTAGCGGTTTTACCGCTTTTAGAACCACATCAAGACATTAAATTGAATCCTGCTGCTGTATGCTTCTGTTTCAGATTCACCTGAGGACAGTGAGGAAGATGAGGATGACGACAGTGAAAAGGAGGAGGAGAGTGAGGAAGAGGAGGATAATGGTGATGAGGATGACTCTGGAGATGAGGGGATGGAGGTCTTGCTGAAAGAGGGAGACAACAGCCCGCCCTCCACTGGCTCACGGCCAAAGAAGGAGATCAGCCATATTGCAGCTACTGCGGAGAGCCTGCAGCCTAAAGGCTACACTCTGGCCACCACTAAGGTTTGTCTTAATTACAGGAACATTGTGTTTGTGTCTGAAATGCTGTAAGTCTGGAGTTCTTAACTTTATTCATCAATTGCACAAATGAGGCTCATTAAAATATAATGACCCAGAATATAGAGACTATGCCATGATTTATTTTTTGTGCAAAAAACATTAACTTTAAACTGAATATTCTTCATTATTGGCTACATATTCCCGAAAAATGAATCCCCATGTGTACAAGCATAAAATGCAATGTTCTCATCTATTGTTGGATACCAGGTGAAGACCCCAATTCCCTTCCTGCTCCATGGAACATTACGAGAGTACCAACACATTGGGTTGGACTGGCTGGTCACCATGTATGAGAAAAAACTCAATGGCATTCTAGCTGACGAGATGGGCCTGGGTAAGACCATCCAGACCATCGCTCTGCTAGCTCATCTCGCCTGTGTCAAAGGTAAGAGATTTGACTTATTACAACATTCTTTTAAATAGTAGTCCAGTCACAAGGTAAAATAAATTTTACGTTTTTTTTTTTGGTGCTGTTTCATGATTCTTTTTTTTTATGACATTTTTTATCACTCCCTACTCCTAAGACTTTATGCATCGCTTCAACTTGCCGTAGTGAAAGTAGCACACTGTTCCCTCCCTGTATGTTAGATTCATGATAATTTGTTTATTAACCTGTCATATTCAGGCAACTGGGGCCCTCATCTCATCATCGTCCCTACTAGTGTGATGTTGAATTGGGAGATGGAGCTGAAGCGCTGGTGTCCTGGGTTTAAAATCCTCACCTACTTTGGCAGCCAGAAAGAGAGGAAGCTAAAGAGACAGGTAACAAGTTGATTGATTAATAGAACATGCAGTTCATTCCCAAATATTTTAATTTTTTTTCTTTTTGGAGAGAGTGGAGGTACTTGACTCCACTTTATACTCAGGCCTATCTTTTGAATCATATCTTATTTACTTTAAGGGTTGGACCAAGCCCAATGCATTCCATGTGTGCATCACTTCATACAAGCTGGTGCTGCAGGATCACCAGGCTTTTCGACGGAAGTCTTGGCGGTACCTGATCCTAGATGAAGCCCAGAATATCAAAAACTTCAAGTCCCAGCGCTGGCAGAGCTTGCTCAACTTCAACAGGTATGTAGAGCAGCCTGTCTAATCCAAAGCATTTGTGAGAAGAAGCAAATGAGGTACACAAAGGCTATGTCTAGGCTACGAATCTGGATAGCTTCTCCAGAGGCAAAAGCTCGAGCTTAGTGCCATGATCTCACAATGCATGTAGATTTGAGATGTGAAATAGGCATTTATGCAAGCATTACATCCCCATGGAGCTGAACTTGTAGCGCTTCATGAAATATGATCACAATGATTAATGTTCACAGGTAGGGTGGGGGTACATATTCATAGTCATCAACTTTTATCATCTGTGAGCTGTCAGTAAATGCCAGTTTGCATTCAACCATTGAAGATGTGCTGTCAGTAACTGTCATGTTGGTGGCTACCGTGATAGAATATTTTTATTCTTTATTTTATCATGAACACTATTTTCATTATCATCATCAATGGCATCTTTTATATTTGCAAGTTAGCCTTCCAAATTTGCTATTTTATCAGATCTGTAAATATTTGAAAAAGAGCTGCTTAAATTTTAGTGTCACTGGTTTCTTTCTACACTATTCTTTTTCTAGATAGCATTTTCACAGTCTCTACTGATACTACTACTACTACTACTTTCGGCTGCTCCCGTTAGGGGTCGCCACAGCGGATCATCCGTTTCCATTTCCTCCTGTCTTCTGCATCTTCCTCTGTCACACCAGCCACCTGCATGTCTTCCCTCACTACAGCCATAAACCTCCTCTTTGGCCTTCCTCTTTTCCTCTTCCCTGGCAGCTCCATATTCAGCATCCTTCTCCCAATATACCCAGCATCTCTCCTCCACACATGTCCAAGCCCTCTCATTCTTGTCTCTCTTGCTTTGTCTCCAGACCGTCCAACTTGAGTAGTCCCTCTAATATAATCATTTCTATAGTTAAAAATTATTTTTTTATTTCTGATTTTTCCCTTTTTTCTCCCAATTTAGTGGCCAATCGATCCCTATTTTAATTCAAACACCCACCCTCGTACTGCATGCGTTCGCCAACTGCATCTCTCCGGCCGGCAGTCTCGAAGGAGACGCCTCCCCACTTTCGTGACAAGGCGACTCCAGGCCGAACCACTGCTTTTTTCCGACACACCCAGAGACGCTTTCACGTGACGAACACAAGCCGACTCCGCCCCCCTCCCAAAGACAGCGTTTGCCAATGATTGCTGCTTCATCGAGTCCGGCCATAGTCGGATCTGACGAGACCGGGGCGCGAACCCCAGTCCCCAGTGGGCAACTGCATCGACACAAAGCCGATGCTTAGACCGCTACACCACCGTGGCCCTCTAATATAATCATTCCTAATCCTGTCCTTCTTCGTCACTCCCAGTGAAAATCTTAGCATCTTCAACTCTGCCACCTCCAGCTCCGCTTCCTGTCTTTTCGTCAGTGCCAGTCTCCAAACCATATAACATAGCTGGTCTCACAACCATCTTGTAAACCTTCCCTTTAACTCTTGCTGGTACCCTTCTGTTGCAAATCACTCCTGACACTCTTCTCCATCCACTCCACCATGCCTGCATTCTCTTCTTCACCTCTTTTCTGTACTCCCCATCACTTTGGACGGTTGACCCCAAGTATTTAAACTCATATGCCTTCGTCACCTCTACTCCTTGCATCCTCACCATTTCGCTGTCCTCCCTCTCATTCACGCATAGGTATTACGTCTTGCTCCTACTGACTTTCATTCCTCTTCTCTCCAGTGCATACCTCCACCTCGCCAGGCTCTCCTCAACCTGCACCCTACTCTCACTACAGATCACAATGTCATCCGCAAACATCATCGTCCACGGCGACTCCTGCCTGATCTCGTCTGTCAACCTGTCCATCAGGCGATGGACGGGTTGACGGACGAGATCAGGCAGATTGAATAGACTGTGAAAATGCTATGTTCAATCAAATGTAAAAATAAAGAAAACAGGGCATTTTTTGTACTATTTTATAGGGAAGAAAAATCAAGCCACAATTTTCTAATGCGTTGATCTAAAAATGGCCACTGGTTTTCATGTGAAATTCAGACAAGATTTTAAGCTAATCAGGGTTTACCTATATACTTTTTATATGTTTTTGTTCTTTGCGACAGGTTTCAACATAGATGACAGTTGCTCTTAATTAAACTCTTCTCCTTAATCGTGTATTTAGGTAGTCTATATTTCAGTTTATTTGTATGCACTGGAGAGAAGAGGAATGAAAGTCAGTAGGAGCAAGACGGAATACCTATGCGTGAATGAGAGAGAGGACAGTGGAATGGTCAGGATGCAAGGAGTGGAGGTGACAAAGGCATCTGAGTTTAAATACTTGGGGTCAACTGTCCAAAGTAACGGGGAGTGCAGTAGAGAGGTGAAAAAGAGAGTGCAGGCAGGTTGGAGTGGGTGGAGAAGTGTGTCAGGAGTGATTTGCGACAGAAGGGTATCAGCAAGAGTTAAAGGGAAAGTTTACAAGATGGTTGTGAGACCAGCTATGTTATATGGTTTGGAGACAGTGGCACTGACGAAAAGACAGGAGGCGGAGCTGGAGGTGGCAGAGTTGAAGATGCTAAGATTTTCACTGAGAGTAACGAAGAAGGACAGGATTAGGAACGATTATATTAGAGGGACCGCTCAGGTTGGACGGTTTGGAGACAAAGCAAGAGAGGCAAGATTGAGATGGCTTGGACATGTGTGGAGGAGAGATGCTGAGTATATTGGGAGAAGGATGCTGAATATGGAGCTGCCAGGGAAGAGGAGAAGAGGAAGGCCAAAGAGGAGGTTTATGGATGTGGTGAGGGAAGACATGCAGGTGGCTGGTGTGACAGAGGAAGACGCAGAAGACAGGAAGAAATGGAAACGGATGATCCGCTGTGGCGACCCCTAACGGGAGCAGCCGAAAGTAGTAGTAGTAGTAGTAGTAGTAGTAGTAGTAGTAGTAGATATTTCAGTTTATTTGTGTTGGAAAAATTTCTGATCTCTCACTTTTGGTATTTTATTTGAAAAATGTAAACAAATTATGGCTGGATGGATGAAGCTCCCCCTGTCCATAGTTGGATGAGTCAATCTTATTAAAATTATTATATTACCAAAATTTACTTGCCTATTCCAAAATATCCCCATTCTGATTAAGTCTTTTTTTTTTTAAATTCATATAGAGAAGAGTATATCTTCATTTATTTGGAACGGTAAACCATACAGAATTAAAAGAAGCGTGCTGCAGAGACCTAAAAAGCTTGCTGGCCTTGCTCTACCTAATTTAATTTATGACAATTGGGCTTGTAATATCAAGAACATATTACCCTTGATGGGGGAGTGTGTGACAGACAGCTGTGAGGCCTGGGTACAAATGTAACATGCTTTCTGCCCATTCATTTACGTTCCTTAATTTGTGCCTCCTCACCCCCTCCTCAAAGCCCATTTTCTTCCAACCAAATAGTGTGCCACTCGGTTAGAATTTGGTCATAATTTAGGAAACATTTTAAGTTGCATACGACATCAGTACTTTCCCCTGTCCAAAATAATTACAACTTCCCGCCATGTCTCTCTGATTCTACCTTTGGAGTTTGGTTCTCAAAGGGAATCAAGTCACTTTCTAATTTATATGTTGATGGGAAATTCAGTTCATTTACACAACTTTCCCAAATGTACGACTTGCTAAAATCTCACTTTTTCAGATATCTCTAAATCCAACTTTGTCCAGAAAAACACTACTTTTTTTCCAAATTTGCCAACAAACAATACAATCGATCACATTCTTTCTTTAGCCCCACACTGCAAAGGCTTAATATCAGTTCTTTATGACAGAATAAGTAATATTTCCCCTCATTCATTGCAAGTTATTAGGAGACTTTGGGAAGAGGACCTTGGAGGGGAAATGACGGATGATGACTGGGAGGCTGCACTTGGCCTAATACATACCTCCTCACCATGTGCAAGACATAGCTTAATACAGCTAAACATTGTTTTGACAGCACATTTGACCAGTGCTAGACTGGCCAAAAATTTTCCAAATACAGACCCTTCCTGTCCTCACTGTAAAAGTCAACCAGCAGATCACACACCACACATATGTTTTGGTCATGCCATAACCTTAACACATTTTGGACGAGTATTTTTAATGCTTATAGCAAGATGTTTCAAAAAGACCTTTCTCCTAACCCCAATATATGCTCTGTCTGGTTTTTGCTCCAGAAACTCGTACCCTTAAAGGTAAAGCACATGTAATTATAGCATTTACCTCCTTGCTTTCTAGACATCTCATTGTTCTCTTGTGGAAGCAACAAGCATCACCTAATTTTTCCAGATGGATTAAAGACATTATGCAGTTTTTGAAACTTGAGAAAATCAGATACACCCGTCAAGGCTCTATACAAAAGTTTATGAAGATTTGGACCCCGTTTTTCAACTATTACAAGAGCTTACACATCCCACTCAATAAGGAAGATTAGAGTTAGATTGAGGCAGCAGAGAACCCCCCCCTTTTTTTTTTTTTTGTTAATTTTTATTTTGTCTGTTTATTTTCCTTTTTTCTATATGTATGTGTGTATTATGAATAATACACTACCGTTCAAAAGTTTGGGATCACCCAAACAATTTTGTGTTTTCCATGAAAAGTCACACTTATTCACCACCATATGTTGTGAAATGAATAGAAAATAGAGTCAAGACATTGAAAAGGTTAGAAATAATTATTTGTATTTGAAATAAGATTTTTTTTACATCAAACTTTGCTTTCGTCAAAGAATCCTCCATTTGCAGCAATTACAGCATTGCAGACCTTTGGCATTCTAGCTGTTAATTTGTTGAGGTAATCTGGAGAAATGGCACCCCACGCTTCCAGAAGCAGCTCCCACAAGTTGGATTGGTTGGATGGGCACTTCTTTGAGCAGATTGAGTTTCTGGAGCATCACATTTGTGGGGTCAATTAAACGCTCAAAATGGCCAGAAAAAGAGAACTTTCATCTGAAACTCGACAGTCTATTCTTGTTCTTAGAAATGAAGGCTATTCCATGCGAGAAATTGCTAAGAAATTGAAGATTTCCTACACCGGTGTGTACTACTCCCTTCAGAGGACAGCACAAACAGGCTCTAACAGGTACTATTTAATGAAGATGCCAGTTGGGGACCTGTGAGGCGTCTGTTTCTCAAACTAGAGACTCTAATGCACTTATCTTCTTGCTCAGTTGTGCAACGCGGCCTCCCACTTCTTTTTCTACTCTGGTTAGAGCCTGTTTGTGCTGTCCTCTGAAGGGAGTAGTACACACCGGTGTAGGAAATCTTCAATTTCTTAGCAATTTCTCGCATGGAATAGCCTTCATTTCTAAGAACAAGAATAGACTGTCGAGTTTCAGATGAAAGTTCTCTTTTTCTGGCCATTTTGAGCGTTTAATTGACCCCACAAATGTGATGCTCCAGAAACTCAATCTGCTCAAAGAAGTGCCCATCCAACCAATCCAACTTGTGGGAGCTGCTTCTGGAAGCGTGGGGTGCAATTTCTCCAGATTACCTCAACAAATTAACAGCTAGAATGCCAAAGGTCTGCAATGCTGTAATTGCTGCAAATGGAGGATTCTTTGACGAAAGCAAAGTTTGATGTAAAAAAATCTTATTTCAAATACAAATCATTATTTCTAACCTTGTCAATGTCTTGACTCTATTTTCTATTCATTTCACAACATATGGTGGTGAATAAGTGTGACTTTTCATGGAAAACACAAAATTGTTTGGGTGATCCCAAACTTTTGAACGGTAGTGTATGTATGGCAAGATACATTTGCAATCTGTGTACTAATCTATGTGTATGGATTAGGTATAATGCATTTATGGTTATGTAGTTCCATATATATATATATATATATACACTACCGTTCAAAAGTTTGGGATCACCCAAACAATTTTGTGTTTTCCATGAAAAGTCACACTTATTCACCACCATATGTTGTGAAATGAATAGAAAATAGAGTCAAGACATTGACAAGGTTAGAAATAATGATTTGTATTTGAAATAAGATTTTTTTTACATCAAACTTTGCTTTCGTCAAAGAATCCTCCATTTGCAGCAATTACAGCATTGCAGACCTTTGGCATTCTAGCTGTTAATTTGTTGAGGTAATCTGGAGAAATTGCACCCCACGCTTCCAGAAGCAGCTCCCACAAGTTGGATTGGTTGGATGGGCACTTCTTTGAGCAGATTGAGTTTCTGGAGCATCACATTTGTGGGGTCAATTAAACGCTCAAAATGGCCAGAAAAAGAGAACTTTCATCTGAAACTCGACAGTCTATTCTTGTTCTTAGAAATGAAGTCTATTCCATGCGAGAAATTGCTAAGAAATTGAAGATTTCCTACACCGGTGTGTACTACTCCCTTCAGAGGACAGCACAAACAGGCTCTAACAGGTACTATTTAATGAAGATGCCAGTTGGGGACCTGTGAGGCGTCTGTTTCTCAAACTAGAGACTCTAATGTACTTATCTTCTTGCTCAGTTATGCAACGCGGCCTCCCACTTCTTTTTCTACTCTGGTTAGAGCCTGTTTGTGCTGTCCTCTGAAGGGAGTAGTACACACCGGTGTAGGAAATCTTCAAATTTCTTAGCAATTTCTCGCATGGAATAGCC
Organism: Lampris incognitus; assembly: GCF_029633865.1. Taxonomy (NCBI): domain Eukaryota; kingdom Metazoa; phylum Chordata; class Actinopteri; order Lampriformes; family Lampridae; genus Lampris; species Lampris incognitus. The sequence goes on from NC_079227.1 coordinate 21,433,835, forward strand.
TTCATTTCTAAGAACAAGAATAGACTGTCGAGTTTCAGATGAAAGTTCTCTTTTTCTGGCCATTTTGAGCGTTTAATTGACCCCACAAATGTGATGCTCCAGAAACTCAATCTGCTCAAAGAAGTGCCCATCCAACCAATCCAACTTGTGGGAGCTGCTTCTGGAAGCATGGGGTGCAATTTCTCCAGATTACCTCAACAAATTAACAGCTAGAATGCCAAAGGTCTGCAATGCTGTAATTGCTGCAAATGGAGGATTCTTTGACGAAAGCAAAGTTTGATGTAAAAAAAATCTTATTTCAAATACAAATCATTATTTCTAACCTTGTCAATGTCTTGACTCTATTTTCTATTCATTTCACAACATATGGTGGTGAATAAGTGTGACTTTTCATGGAAAACACAAAATTGTTTGGGTGATCCCAAACTTTTGAACGGTAGTGTATATATATATATATATATATATATATATATATATATATATATATATATATGTGTGTATGTGCATAAAAATGTATTGTGAAAATCTGTTCTAGTTTATCCTACATAGAACCAAACAGAGATATTATTATGATGGCGACCGCCTGAGTAGACTGTTAGCCCTTCAGTTAAAACAAAATGAATCCAAAGCAGTGATTAATGCAATTCGTACAACAGAAGGTGACGTTGTTACAGATCCCAGTGCAATCATCAATGTTTTCAAAAATTTCTACAGCGGTCTCTTCACATCAGACTGCTGTGTAGATATGGAGAAGTGTACCATGTTTCTTCAAAATTTAGCTTTGCCTTGTCTGGACCACTTAAGAGAGCTTAAAATTAGAAAGCCCCATCTCTTTAGAAGAGATTGAAACAGCAGTAAAAACTCTCCAAAAGGGTAAGAGTCCTAGTTTGGACGGCCTACCTCCGGAACTGTATCTAGCCTTTTGGGGTCAGGTAGGACCTCTTCTTATATTGGGCTCTATGAACTTTGCCATTGAACAGGGATCCTTTCATAGGGACCAGAAAAATGCTCTCATCACCATCTTAAGAAAGGTAAAGAGCCACTTGAATGCTCAAGTTATCGCCCAATTTCGCTGATTTGTGGAGCTGTGAAGCTTTATGCCAAGGTACTGGTTACTCGCATGGAGGTGGTAATTGGGAAGTTAATTCACTTTGATCAGATGGGATTCATGAAAGGAAGAGTAGCATCAGATAATGTTAGGAGGTTCCTACATGTTATCGAGGTTGCAGATACCATTCTAGGGGACTGTATTGTTGTCTCTCTTGATGCTGATAAAGCTTTTGACAGACAGGAATGGAGTTATCTATGGCTGGTCATGGAGAGATTCGGATTTGGGCCTAACTTCATCTCCATGACACAAACGCTATACGATCATGCTACGGCATCAGTTCTCACAGGAACATATCAATCACAACCCTTTCCTTTACATCGCAGAACCAGACAGGGTTGTCTGCTTTCCCCTCTGCTCTTTGCCTTGTCCCTAGAATCCCTGGCTCAGTCCATCAGAGAGCGTGACACAATATCTCCTATAACCATAGACCAATCTAGACATTATATTTCATTATGTGCAGATGATTGTCTTCTTTTCATATCTAATATTCGGACATCACTACTGCAGGTCCTAAAACTCTTTGATCTATTTAAAGGGATGGCAGGATATAAAATCAATTGGACTAAATCTGCTCTTCTTCCATTGAATACTGCTGCATTAAATACCAGTTTGACTGCTGACATCCCTAACTGTACATCCTTTACATACCTTGGCATTAAGATTTACCCCAGTCTTAGTAGAATAGTTCAGGAAAATTTTTGGCTGTGAAAAAGAAGATTACAGATGATCTGAAGAGGTGGGGCTCTCTCTGTGTCTTTACAAGGCAGAGTTTACAACTATCAAAATGAACATTTTGCCTCGGATTAATTTTTTGTTTTTTATGATCCCCCTAGCACCACCACCAAAATGTATCACAGAAATGCACTCTCTCATATCACAGTTCATTTGGGGAGGAAAGCATGCACGAGTCAAACTTACAACCATACAAAGAACCAAACTTACTGGAGGCTTAGCTGTCCCAAACCTTATTTTTTATTATTATCCTTTTCAAATTAGACCACTTCATGTTTGGAGAAACCAGGAATCTGAGGTCCCTTGGCGGGCTATGGAGGCAGCACGTGTGAAGCCACACCATCTGGAAGACTTATATACAGGCAGGGGGCGCAAAAACATTAATCTACAATACGGGAGCATTGTAACCAATTCTATTGATGTATGGAAAAAAGTGGAACTGATGATGGGAAAAATAGATTTATTTCATCAAACATCTCCACTATGGAATAACTATCACCTTCAATCAGGTGGGCAGCCTTTTACATTTCCCTCATGGTCACAAAAAGGTGTCTTCACTCTGTGATATTTTTAACAATGCTGGACTCTATTCATTCCAAGATATTAGGGAGGAATATGATTTACGGGGCACCTCTTTCTTTTTTAACTTGCAATGAACTGCAATGAAAACATGGGATGCCCTGGAATGGGCCTTTGCTGGAGCACCCTGTGGAGGAGTGGATCAGTCCTGGGCAGGGTACTCGGGGGACAGTGACACGTATATATAACTCTCTGCTTGATCACTCTACTAAGACGCTGGCAGTTGAAGGGGTGTGGGCCAGGGAACTCCGCATTGACGGTGTGGAACCAAATTGGGAAACGATATGGTCTAACATAAGCAGTACCTCTAAAAATCCTGTGCATCAGCTTATACACTATTAAGATGATTCACAGAGCATATGCTACACCAATCAAATGTTTTAAAATTAAACTAATTACCAGCCGTAACTGTACTCACTGCCGGGCTCAGGTGCCGGGCACAGCAATGCATATGTTTTGGGACTGCTCACTGATCAGAGATTTTTGGACAAAGGTTATGTCAACGTTGTCAGAGTTATTAGGATCAACAATATTGCCTCATCCCTGCCTTTGTCTGCTCACTGGCGATTTGTCTCTTGTTTCTCAATTTAAATCAGCGAAGACTAATGCTGGCAGGCTTTACTGCAGCAAAAAAGACCATACTGACACTGTGGTTTAATCCCAAACTTCCTTTAATTAAGTGCTGGATGGCGTCCTACCAGAGCATAGTGTCTCTTGAGTGTACAACAGCATGACTCAGTAGAGCCAAGCCTGCTACTGTGCAGGCATGGTCAGGCATAGCGGTGTCCATAAGAGACTACCTTAAAAGAAGGGATCTCCCCCTTCCCGCACCCCTCCACACCCAGTAACATCAGACCTGGAGCAGGCCAGCTTTGGAAGTTAGTAGAAATAGATGGTTGTATATACAATGTATAGTTTTGTGTTATTGCTTTTTTCTGTCTTTCTTTTCAGTCCACTGTTATTTGTTTTTCCCCTGGGAATGTCTGTCTCTTACTCTCAGCTACAATGGATACGTTTTTTTTATTCTGTAAATTTTTTTCTCTTTATTTCGGTCCTTAAACATTGTTTCTAATGTGCTGCCCTGTTGTTGTTGTTTGTGTGTTTGTTGTGTCCTGTTTTTTTTATAAATAAAAATTGTTGATCACAAAAAATAAATTATTGTGAAAATCAATAAAAATTGTTAAAGAGAAAATTTTCCGATCTCTTCCCCATTACAGCCACAGGCGACTGCTGCTAACAGGAACCCCTCTTCAGAATAGCCTGATGGAGCTGTGGTCATTGATGCATTTCCTCATGCCCCACGTCTTCCAGTCTCACCGCGAGTTCAAGGAGTGGTTCTCCAACCCGCTGACAGGCATGATTGAGGGCAGCCAGGAGTACAATGAGGGCCTGATCAAGAGGCTCCACAAGGTGCTCAGGCCCTTCCTGCTCAGGAGAATCAAAGCCGACGTGGAGAAGCAGATGCCGAAGAAATACGAGCATGTGGTGCGCTGTCGCCTCTCCAAGAGACAGCGATTCCTCTATGATGACTTCATGGCACAGGCCTCGTAAGTTACTGAACAATTTTGTTTAGAAGGAACAGGGAATGAATGCCCTTGTTGCACAGGAAGTTTTATTCATTACAAACAGTCAAACATGTAATTATGCAATTGGGCACTGTTTGATTCCAAACTGTGGAAAATTAAAAGTATGGGTCATTATGATTCTGTGCATTATCTTCTCCTTTTAAGTACTGGGTATTTATTTTCCTCTTTTAATGTCTCTTAATTAGATATCAGTCGAGGCCTGCATTAATAATGGCCAGCATTGGTGCTGTGCCCTCACAGGGTCCTGATGGAAACTGTAAAATCTGCTGGGGCGACCCCTGAAAAACAGGGAAAAAGCTGAAAGAAGAAGAATGTCTCTTAATAACACTTAATTTTTTGCTAATACAGGCCTCATTCATTTGTGGTTAAAACAAGAGAACAGACTTTGTATTGGTTTTTATTATTACCTATTTATTTCTTAAAATGTATTTCTGATATCACATCTGTAGTATGCTTTATCTACATAACCCATGCAGTATTGTAACGAGGGGTGGGACAAATTATTGATACTAGAATATATCGTAATACTTCCTCTTGCTACACATTATCGAGACACTGGCGCCAAATATTGACAATATTTTTATGAAAACATTTTTTTCCAACTTTTTTTTGAATATTCTTTTTATTGATTTTGATTTTCAAAAAGAAAATAACATTAACAACAACTCAGTAGCATGTACAAAATGTTTGCATAATAGGTCCAGGAATGCATGCTCCACATTCATTTAGTCACCAGATAAGTATTAAACAATGGTGTTGTACATAAACAAAACAATCCCCTAGCTCAGTCAATTATCTTGATGCCAAACTGCACTTAATTCCTAAAAGATTCAGTGATTTTCTCCCATTTTTTTTTTTTACATATAGAAGAATTCTCCCACCAATACGGTATCTCAACTGCTCTAAATAGACAACATCAGATATCAGAGATTTCCACAATTGAACAGAAGGAGAATCATCCCCAACCAAACTTCGTCATTATAGCCTTTCTAGCCAACATTAAGAGAAATTGAACTTTTTCTTTGTGTACCTTCAAAGAATCCGGTATGCTTCCTAGTAAGAATAATAGTGGGCTGGGTAGCAGTTGTTGCCCTATCACTATATTTATTTCTTTACATATTGCCTTCCAGAATAATTGAAATTTTTTACACTCCCAAAGACAAGATGTAGTCTGGTGCCAGAAATTGTTTTGCATTTGGGACAATTTGGAGAGGCTTCTGTTTTATACTTACTATAAACATATGGCGATATTGGGGACGTGCAGTCAGGGGAGGCAGGTGAGGCAGAGCCTCACCTTTCATCATGAAAAGAAAAAACAAATGAAGATAAAGTAAAATAAATATCAATATTTGTCTACTGATCTGTGCTATAAATGTAATTTATGTACAATTCCAATAATTTTAATCATTTTTATTATCAAAATCGCTGAATTTGCATATTTCCTGTTCAGTTAGAGGGGGGATACGCGAGTTGAGGCAGCGAGGAGTGGAGCCTCACCTCGGATTGCGCAATCCCTCACAAACTGGGTTGAGCGCATGCCTTTTGCTTTCCCACTGTTTGTCACCAATGTAATGATTGTAGACACTTTTATTATATGTCCTCACTTTCCTTAAAATAGTTAATGTATTTCATGTATGTGTATAACATATTTAGTCTTGCTGATCTTACATAAACCCCCCCTGAAAAAGCATGAGATGAGGCAGCCAGTACCTCTGCCTCACTGAAGGGGGCGTATGCGTGAGCCCACGGGTTTACAGGATGCATTCTTCTTCCGCTGTTGCTCTTCTTTAATGCAGAGTCAAGTTCACTACAGCAGTTCGTTTATTTTGAAAAAAAATTCTGACTGCAAAAATGGTAGATTCTCTATCTAAGCTCAAAAGTTTCTCAAAACTGGACTTTCAATCAAAAAGCGAAGTGATAGATGATGGAGGACCAATGCCGCCAGAGCAGCTAAAAGGTTTGCTTCAAACAACAGGACAGAAGATAACTCGCTCTTTTCAAACGGAGTGGTGGTACACCCGAAAAGACTGGCTGTGTGGCTGTGCTACAAGAAACCGCCTTTTCTGCTTTCCCTGTCTTTTGTTCTCAACATGCGATAATGTCTGGACTAACACAGGATTTTGTGACTTGAAAAATCTACCAAGAAGCCTCAGCAAACATGAAAGATCAACAACTCATATTCAAAGCCAAATTGCTTTGAAAACTTTTGGATCTTCAAGAATAGATTTGGCTTTGGATTAACGGAGACTAAATATTTCCGTCCACAATGCTAAGGTAAAGGAAAACAGAGATATTTTAAAAGACCTCATTAATGCAACCTGCTTCCTAGCCAAACAGGAATTGGCATTTCGTGGTAACGATGAGAGTACAAGCTCTTTTAATCATGGCAACTATGTAGAACTATTACATGCTTTTGCTGAGAAATATATAACTGTACAAAGATAAACAAATACAAAAAGCAACAACAGATAAAAACTACACAATATAAAAAATAGTAATAGGAATTGTGGAATTACGATGGCAAATTAGGAAAACACGCACGGTGCAGAGCAAATGCGCTCTTTCTCTGAGCCGCTCCTTGTCCAAATATGTACCTTAATTATGTGTGTGTAAAGAATGCTGACGAGATATGAAACACAAGCAGTAGTCAATGTGCAAGCTGCCAAATGAATGGTGAATTGAAGCTACTATATTGGGTTCATATATTTGTAAATCTGACTCTGAAAAAGTCAGTGCCTCACCAGCCACGAACCTCACCGCACGTCATTGGGCGATATGTAGACATATAAAATATCATATCGCATCTCCCTATATCTATTGCATATTGATATTCTGGAAGGCAATAGAAATTCTTCCCATGTTTCTTTATCTATTGCCACCTTAAGTATTGTACTCCCAAGATGTTCTTAATGGTCCAAGTTCAATTTTTGTAGGCAAGGCAAGTTTATTTGTATAGCACCTTATCATTGAAGAGGTCATTCAAAGTGCTCTACAGGCAAAACATAAAAAGAAAAAAACATAAAAGCACAAGATAAATAAAAGTACAGACAATTTTTTTTATAAAAGTACAAACAAGTTTAAAACTGACTTAGTAAAATAAATAAAACTGCTGTGGCAGGATGAGGAAAAACACAGCAGACGAAGGCGAGTTTGATGTTTATTCCTCAGCTCCAAAAACCAACTGCAGCAGGAACAACCCTGCACCGGCGAGCCCGGGAACGTAAACTACGCCCCCAGCTCACAGTCCTGCTGGGTGAGAGGCATAGCCCCTAGTGTCCACTGCACAGCCCCCCCTCGAACACCCAGAAGGGACTCCTGGAAAGAAAATTAGTGTCTCACTGGAGGCTTAAGCAGCCTGCCATAACGGCTGCGCCGTCCCTCAGCCGAAACAGTAGGTGAAACACAGTCCAAAGCCGGCTGAGAAGCAGAATGCTGAACCCATGAAGACACTGCTGGGATCCTGGAAGGAGGACGACCCCGACGGGGAACCTGGGCCGGAAACACAACTTCGCCTGCCACCCTGTGCGCCGGTTTTAGCTTATCAAGCGTGACACGCTCCCTACGCCCACCCATATCCAGCACAAAACCCTTAGGACCCGTCTCAAGAACCCGAAATGGGCCATCGTATGGGGGTTGGAGGGGCGAGCGGTGAGCATCATGCCGTACAAAAACAAAACGAGCCGACATGAGCTCCGCAGGCACGAACGACCGCGGAAAACAGTGGTGAACGGGGCCTGGAACCCGAGTGCTGTTGGGCAAAAAAGTATAAACGGCCGGACGGGGTCGAGGAGCGGAACTCCCAGGCAAAAATTCCCAGGGACGCGGAGCGGCTGACCGAGCACCAGCTCAGCGGGCGAAGCGTCGAGGTCCTCCTTAGGAGCTGAACGCAACCCGAGCATAACCCAAGGTAAACGATCCACCCAGTTACCATTCGAGAGTGCAGCACGCAGCGCTGCCTTGAGCGACCAGTGAAAATGTTCACACAAGCCGTTAGCCTGAGGGTGATACGCGGTAGTGCGGTGTACCTGCACACCCAAGGATCGGCCCACCAGGTCCACATGCACGTGGTCGAAACGTCTGGCCGGGATCGGAAACGGTTCGAGGGGCGATTTAGTGTGCTAGTGGACCTTAGCGAGCTGGCACGCTACACATGCAGCTTGACGTCCTTGCGGAGGCCAGGCCAAACGAACTTGGAACCGACCAACTTCACCGACACCCGAACTCCAGGGTGCGAGAGGGAGTGAATCGAATCGAAAACTCGACGGCGCCAGGCCACTGGAACAACGGGGCGGGGACGGCCGATACGCGGTAGTGCGGTGTACCTGCACACCCAAGGATCTCGCAAGTGCCGACCAGAGCTCTGACACGAACTGGGGGCCCCTGTCTGAGGTGATATCTGACGGAGTGCCGAAACGGGCGACCCAGGAGGACAGGAAAGCGTGTGCAACATCCGAGGATGTTGTGGAGGACAGAGGGACAGCCTCTGGCCACCTGGTGGTCCGATCTACCATTGTGAGCAGGTGCGTGAAACCCTGTGAAGAAGGTAGAGGGCCCACCAGGTCCACATGCACGTGGTCGAAACGTCTGGCCGGGATGATTTAGTGTGCTGGTGGACCTTAGCGAGCTGGCACGCTACACATGCAGCTGCCCACCCCTTGACGTCCTTGCGGAGGCCAGGCCAAACGAACCAGACCAACTTCACCGACGCCCGAACTCCAGGGTGCGAGAGGGAGTGAATTGAATCGAAAACTCGACGGCGCCAGGCCACTGGAACAACGGGTCGGGGACGGCCGGTGGAGGATTTATAAATCAAAGGATTTATAAATCATTGCCTCTATTTCAAGCCAAGGCAATCCAGTTTGTTCAACCACCCATAAAGAAATAATTCTGGCTTGTATTAACAATACATAATTGTCCATATTGGGTAAACCCCACCCACCTTGTTCTTTTGGGAGTTGTAAAATCTCCCAATTTAATTTTTGGTTTCCTGCCTGCCCAGATAAAGTCTGACATGGCTCTATCAATGTCTCTAATATCATTTGGTTTTAAAATCACAAAAAGTATAGATACAGGGTAAATTATTTTTGGAAGAAACGTCATCTTAATAAGATTGATTCTGCCAAGAAAGGATATAGGAAGATTCCCCCATCTTATAATATTTTCTTTAAGATGTTTTATCAAAGTGTTAACATTTTCAGTGTACAGCAGATTAACTTTTGGTGTGACTTTTATTCCCAAATAGTTGAGGCTCAACATGTCTACAGCTCAGCAAGGGCATTTCTGATTTTTCAAAATTAACTTCGTACCCAGGTATCAGTCTTCTTTAACACATTCTATCAGAACTGGTACTGAATTAGTCAGGTCTGTTAAGGTCAAGAGGACATCATCCGCGTATAATAGATTTTTGTGTTGTTTTGTCCCTATTATTGTTCCTTTAATATTTTATGTCAGATAGCTGTTGCTAATGGCTCTATAACCAAGGCAAACAGTAGTGGGGACATTGGATTTCCTTGGGCCGCACCGCTTGTTAGTTTAAAGGGTGCTGACACAAGACCATGTGTCAAGACAGAGGCTGTAGGCATCTTATACAAACGTTTAACCCAACCTCAAAAATTGGATTGAAAGCCAAATCTCTTCAGGACTTCAAACATACATTCCCATTAAATTCGATCAAATGATTTTTCAGCGTCCAGAGATACAATGGCTCCAGGGATTTGACAATGATTGAGATAATGAATAATGTTAAGCAGACGTATTGTAATAGGACATTCGAGCCTTTATAAATCCAGTCTGATCTGCGTCCACAATGTACGTAAGTCATCACACGTTCTATCCTATGAGCCAATTTTTTGGATAATATTTTCGTGTCCACTCCAAGCAGACTCATTGGCCAATATAAAGAACATAATTCTGGGTTTTATTTTTCTTTCGTATCAATGTTATTTTAGCCATATACATTGATTCTGGGAGTTTTGAATCCTCAATAGATTTTTTGAAAACTCTTAGCAACAATTTATTGATTTTGCTTTTCAATACTTTAAAAAATTCCACTGGAAATACGTCCAACCCTGGGGATTTCCCTGATTGGAGTGAGCATATAGCTGTATCAATCTCTAATAGAGAAATGAGGCCTTCCAATAGATTAGCTTGGTCATCGGATAGTTGTGGAATAGTTAAATTAAGAAGTATCCTCCTTGAGCCTATCTAAGTCAATCTCTGAGCTATATAATGTCACATAAAACCTTTTAACTCTATCAAGCTGACGGTTATTCATTTGGCATTGATTATTCTCCTCTTGTATAACTGAAATAAAAGATTTTATAGGGGCATTCCTTGCCAAATGTGCTAACGGGTGATTTGGTTTGTTGCCGAATTCAAACAAGTCTCCGCTTAGCAAATATAATGTCCTTTTCTGCTTTTCTTGTTATCAGATTATACAACGCTATTCTGATTGACTTTAATTTAGTTAATACATCATCTAATTTTGTTACATAAGTTTTCTTTTGTTTTATTTTCGATTTCAATTTGTTCGGCTACCTGCTCTTTTTTCTTTCGGCTTGTACATGAAATAATCATGCCTCTCATATAAGCTTTATATGCATCCCACACAATTATTAGGTCAGCCTCATCTTTTTCATTAAATTTAAAAAATAGGTCTGTTGTTCTTCTAAGAACTTAATACAGTTGTTATCCAAGAACAATAGTATATCCATCTTCCAAGAGAATTAGCGTTCGATAGGCCTAAGAAGTTGCATTAATATAGTAACAGGAGCATGGTCCGAAAGAGCAATATGGCCTATATCCGAATGTTCTATTAAATGGGTTAAACATCTCGATAATAATATATAGTCGATACGTGATGCTGATGAATGGGGCTGAGAATAAAATGTGTAGTTTTTGACATAGGATTTAAACGCCTCCAAACATCCAGAAGATCAAGCTCCTTAGTAATGTTTGTGACTCCCCCATGCATTTTTGGATTGAATATTTTGGGGTCGAAACCTATCCAATATGGGACATTGACTACAATTAAAATCGCTTCCTATTATCATATTGGAGCAGTCCATTTCAGCAAGTTGACTAAAGAGTACAGCAAAGAATTCCTCATCTTGGACATTAGGAGAATAAACATTTCCTAACAAAACATTTTCACCATGTAGCACCCCTTTAACTAAAACAACTGTTCCTTCAGTGTCTTTGTATGTGGCTGTAAGGGTAAATGGTAGATTTTTATGTATTAATACAATCACACCCCTCTTGTTTGTTAAATAAGATGAAAAGGAAACTTGACCAACCCACTCCCTAAGATACTTCTTGTGTTCCTCATTGTTTAAATGTGTTTCCTGTAAAAATTCTATTTGGACTTTATATTTTTTAAGAGAATTCAGGACAGCTTTCCTCATAACAACGTTATTGGAGCCCTGGATGTTCCATGTTTTGTACATGGAACATCCCTCGATACTCATTCACAACTAATTAAGATATATTGTGTGGTGGGATAAGCGGTTTGGATAATAGATGGATGGTTTATAACAACTACTGTTTCATATGATTTGGACTTTATCTGAACTCCAAAAAACAACAAAAATAGTTACAAGCAAAAATAGAACCTAAAGATTGAAATCCCTAACAACCCTATTCTAAATGGGAAAAATGAGAACATACAAAAACAAAAACGAGATGAGAAAAGAAGAAGAAACAACCAAGAGTCTAACCTTGTACTCTTCTACCATTGCAAAAGTACAGCTACAGGGGATCGAAAGGGAAGAAAAACCCCAACTAATTTCCCCATCTGGATTTCAGCAGTAAAGTGCTAGTCAATCTACAGCTAGGTTTACCACAATGAAACAGAGGTATTAATAACATGTAAAATAAAACAATTTGACAAAAAATGACTGCTGGGATAGGCTCCAGCATCCCCGTGACCCTGAGAGCAGGATAAGCGGTTTGAATAATGGATGAATGAGGGGGACAAAAAGCAAGGTTCTTTTTTTCATGGCTAATTTTGAAGAAACACTTTCTAGTCCATCTAATAAATAACAATTTAGCCTAATTTAATGACATCTTGGTTACTGGTTTTGCTTTGCATGGGTTGATCAAAGCATGTCCTTCCCGTGTCTGCATGGGTTTCCTCCATTTTCCTCCCACAGTCCAAAGACGTATGTCAGGTAAATCGGCCATACTAAATTGTCCCTAGGTGTGGGTGTGAATGTGACTGCCCTGTGATGGACTGGCGGCCTGTTCAGGGTGTCTCCCCGCCTGCCGCCCAATGACTGCTGGGATAGGCTCCAGCATCACCGCGACCCTGAGTAGGATAAGCGGTTTGGATAATGGATGGATGGATGGATGGAAAACAAGTTGTTCTGAGATTTGCATTCATTACTCAAAGTGGCTGGACCGACTCAATATTATCAGTAACTGATGGAAATGTCCCATCCTTCCAACTGTCAGCCAAATACAAGGACTTACCCCTCATCGTTAACTCGGCAAGCATAGCTATATCAACTTAGTCGTATGTGGCGGTATACGTATACCTGATCTGTCAGCAAAGCTGAGCCAGATCAGTCATTCTGTTAGGATGAGAGATTTTGATCACGGCAGGATACACGAAGGAATATCTTATACCAGCTTCACGCAGCCGCTTGCTTGCGTTTGCAGACTTCTTCCTGATAGACACGTCCTGGCCCTCCACTTTTATCCTGCCCTTGTTTCTTGCCACATACAAGATCCTCTGCTTGTCGGTAAAGTTGCGTAGGCTCACTAAGACAGCCCTTGGAGCTTCCTTACCACCAAGTCTCAGTGGAGGTCCAGTGCGGTACGTTCTCTCAATCCCAATTCGGTCTCCTTGTATGCCAAGAACTTCTCGAAACCAGTTCTCAAAGAAACCCGCCAGCCCCTTGCCCTCCATGCCTTCTTTCAGCCAAACAATTCTCACATTCTGCCGCCGGCTTTGGTTCTCAAACACGTCAAGACGATCCAGTGCCTTTTTAAGTTTGGTCTCCAGAGTCCAAACGTGGCACGGTAGCCGTTGGAAGTATCCTCCACATCGGAGACCCGCTGTTCAACAGTCCCAATTGTCTCAAGTAGTGTCGAAATTCTCAGCAAGCTCTTTGACTTGAGTATGACGACTAACTTACTGTCTAACATCTTGGCGATGTTAGTGGCCATTCGCTCCACTATCAAGCCGTCTCGTTGCACATTCATCTCTTCTCCGTCGGCTAAACTAGCCTCTTGCGCTGTATCATCGGTGTTAGCATGTGCGTTATCTTGGCTAGCAAGCATGGTGTCAGTGATTGTCCTTCCTTTTAGATGAGCCAGACGTAGTGAAAACGTTTTCCAGACCGTCGTCACTTTGAAAGTAGTTAACTGGGAGTAAATATGCTAAAATATTTACTTAGATTCATCCAGTGGGGAGACGAAAAATCTATCTGTCCGGCTCCGTGCATCATGTGACCCCCTTTCCAACTTTATTGATAACAGTCAAACTCAACCAACAGTAACATATTGTAAATCAATACGAAAGTTAAAAGAATAAAAAGAGAAGCGTCCGTGTAGCGTAGCGGCCTATTCCGTTGCCTACCAACACGGGGATCGTTGGTTCGAATCCCCTTGTTATCCCCGGCTTGGTCAGGCGCCTCCAGACAACAGTTGGCAGTGTCTGCGCGGAGACTCCCTGAAAACTTGTTGGTGTTTCGCCCGGGGGCGGTGCCTTACGTCCTGCGTCACGCAGAGTGTCGTGCCTGATGCGCGCGCATTACATCGTCTCGCCAGTCACTTTGTAGATAAGATGGCTTGCTAGCGAAATCGTAACCTAAAAAGTAGTTTAATAACCCAATCTTTGATGTAACCCCAAGATTAAACCTACAGGAAGCCTCAGTCCAAATTTTAACTTCATACAAAGATGTTTTTTTTGTTGCGATCAACATTTTACGAAAATGTACTTAGATTTTTGCTCCTTGTACAGCTGCAACCGCGACTAACTAGAGTCCCTGCAGCTTTTCCCTGACTGTTGATAATTCTCAAATTGACCATCACGTTATACTAGAAAATATACAACTAAATAGTAAAATATATTGACATTTAGATGTCAAACAACAACAATCTACTCAAGCAGCGGTCTCTGTATTTGTATATTTGTATTGTAGTATCTTGCATCAATAGATTTTTATTCTGATATCAGTATAGTATCTTGCATCAATAGATGTCCAGCCCATACTGCATGTTCCATGTAGGCTACACTGGTGCGACTGTGAGACTAAATATACAGATTATACAAAAAACATGAATAGTATATTCTGTATGCCTTCATACTTGATATGCATCAAATAAACCCATTCTCATATTGTATGCATGTGTTATTCAGTCTAGTTTGCCTAATTTTTCAATCTTTAGAAATAAAACTGGCCCATACTTTGCCACTCATTCCAACTTCTCGTTTTCATCCAAACTAAGATAAAAAACCAAGTGCAATTTATTTTCATCATTTCCCAATACACTCTACCTTCCTCACTTACCTTCTTTTGCCAGGGGCACGACACCTCTTCTCAGGACATACAGTATTGGTTCCACACCAAAAGGTTTCTGTTCTATCTATTTGAGGGTCCCTAGCATGCTCCTCAACTATATTTCAGTTGGTGCAATCACTAGAGGCAGTACATGTTGCAACTCTTTGGGTCTCACAATTTGGATATTTTGGAGTTTGTCAAAACATGTCATTAAAAGTAACGGAGGGCCCTATCTTACATCAAGATGCTCAGCCCAAGACACATGCAAGAATTACCTCCATGTACACAGATGTGAGACCAAATATACAAATTATAGGAATACTTTCTTAGAATATTATGTTTACATTCATATATGACATCTGCACAAATAACATCTCATATTAATGTATTATTCAGTGTAGTTTGTCTGCCCCTAGTCTTGCATAGCCAGACCTATCTCCACACTTTGTTTGTGCCAGCGCTGGAGAAAGGTCTGGCTGCACTCATTACCATAGGGTGAAAAAAATGCTGTATTTCTTTAAACAAATCACAATCGTCTTGGGAGTCTGGATTGAATCTGATTGGGACCTAGGAAATACGTAACTACTGATTGATTTTCAAAATACATAACTAAATGTGGCTTGTGGAAAAGATGGTCACGGAGCTGCGTGTGCATCAGGCACACGGAACTTTTTTTTCCCCCCTTCAGTTTCCCCCCTGTTTTCTCCCCAACTGTATCTGGCCAATTACCCCCCTCTTTTTTTTTTGAGCGTCCTGGTCGCTGCTCCACCCACTCTGCCGACCAGAGGAGGCGCTAGTGCAGCGACCAGGATAAATACCCACATCCGACTTCCCACCCGCAGACACGGCCAGTTGTGTCTGTAGAGACGCCTGACCAAGCCAAAGGTAACACGGGGATTTGAACCGCCAACCCGTGTTGGTAGGCAACGGAATAGACCGCTACACTACCCAGGTGCCCTTACACACGACACTCTTTGTGGCGCAGGACGTAAGGCACCGCCCCCGGGCAAAACACCAAGTTTTTAGGGAGTCCCGTCTGCAGGAGGGAAGCTGGATGTGGGTATGTGTCCTGGTCACTGCACTAGTGCCTCCCCTGTTCAGGGGGGAGGGGGAATTGGGGGGAATAGCGTGATCCTCCCATGCGTCCCCCTGGCAAAACTCCTCACTGTCAGGTGAAAAGAAGGGGCTGGCGACTCCACATGTATTAGAGGAGGCATGTGGTAGCCTGCAGCCCTCCCCAGATCGGCAGAGGGGGTGGAGCAGCGACCAGGACAGCTCGGAAAATAGGGTAATTGGTTGGATACAATTGGGGAGAAAAAGGGAGGATAGTCCAAAAAAAAAAAAAGAAACATTGCCAGGGAATTTTATTTTACATTGAAATGATGGCATACATGGACATGTTGCAGTCTGTGTGTGTGTTACAGAGGCACTAAGCTAAGACCCTATGCGCCCTGTTGTACATCGTTTCATCTCAGTGAAACGGATCAAATTCTGTGAATGACACCACAATGCAGTGAATAAATACACGATTCATGTTTATGCAATTTTAGGGATATTTTTTTCTTCATGTACACAGATGTTGTGATGTATTGTAGCTGATTGTCTTGCAATGTTTCGAGTATCGCAGAACGCTGTATCGTGATACCCTCATTATCGGGGGCAATGTATCGTGATAGTATCATATTGTGAGTTACTCTGTGATTCCCACCCCTAATTGTAACTTTACCCTTACCATTGTTATTGCTGATGTTTGTTGATTTGATGATATATGCCCCGTATATTTAAAACAGCTCTGTTAGTTAAAGAAAGGGTTCATTACTGTTGTTATTATTAATGTAATGACCACCTCACTTTGTATATCCTCACCTTTTGTTTCTGGCTCATAGGACCCGGGAAACCTTGGCCAGTGGGCACTTCATGTCTGTGATTAACATCCTAATGCAGCTACGCAAAGTGTGCAACCACCCCAACCTGTTTGACCCTCGGCCCATCCAGTCACCGTTCATCACCCAGCCTATTGTTTTTCACACAGCCTCCCTGGTGCAGGACGCCCTGGAGGTCTCTCCTTTCAAGGTCAGCATCAAAGGAACAACTGAAAGGGGGGGGGGGTTTGTGGTCAGTAAGACGGGAGAACCCAGACTGTCAGGATTCATGTGGTTTTCCCATGAACTCGTACAGACAGACAATTAACATCAGGTGCATTCCTAAACTAGAAGCAAGAGAGCCTAGGTTTTTTTTGCTGATCCCACAAAGCTGAATGCTGGAGGCTTTTCGTTGGCAATGGAAGACACTGACTATAGATAGAATGTCAGTGCCCAGGGTTACTTTATGTTGGCTATATAAAGATCAAAGAGCACGACACTGAAATTATTTTCTGTCAGGATCAGTACAAAAGCGCTCTAACCAATAGTTTGATGAGGACAAATATTAATCAACTTACAATTAATTGTAATAAGAATCGTTAAAGGTGCTATGTTTAAGTCTTCTTGAACCCTGAGGTCTGTCATTCAGTGATGTGAATGACAACAAATCAAAGTAAGCAAGACTAAAAAAAATAGAAAGGTAGTGGATAAATGGTTTGTGGACAACTGATTTTTAACGCCTTCAGTAGATGGATTGATGCAGACTGCCAGTGTGAGCCAAATCTCTAGGTGGCGGTGTTAAACACATAAACGATGTACCGTCTATTGTGTTTTTAAATTGAGAAATGTGGAGAGCGGGGGAGCTTTGAGACATTGTGCTGTATCAGAAAGTACTATTCTGCAACTCATGCTGATAGCCATATTACACTTCAGAAAAGCCAAAATACCCCGCATAAAACTGTTTTTGGGTCTCTGGCTATAGTAAACTTATTATTTACTATAAATGTATAAAAACTATTAAGGGTTGCTTAATATGCAAATTCAGATTAGCATTATTTCTTTGATTCCCTCCTAAAAATGATTAATAATTTTGCTCAGTATCTTTTGTAATAGTTTTGTACTTGGCCTCAGCAGAAGGCAGTCAATTCAGCTTTTTCTGGTAACAGGAGACTGCATGTATTTGTGTCCTCAGCGCTGTGACCTGTCTGTATTTGACCTGATTGGTTTGGAGGGCCGCGTGTCCCGATACCAGGCAGACGTCTTTCTACCCCACCACAAGGTCAGCCGTCAGCTCATCCAGGAGATTGTAGAATCCCCTGAACCACCTCCACGCCCCAAACCAGTCCGAATGAAAGTCAACAGGTAAACAGACCAGTTTTTAGTCTTTATTTTTCATTTACAGCCTTCACTTATCCAGGGAGGGGTATTTTGAGTGTGCAACCCCTGCTAACAGTTAACATGATAACAGTTGTACATAATAAGTAAGGTAATGATTGATAACTGTTCAGAGATGATGTTTTGTTTTGTTTTTTTAAACTATATTTATTGAGATTTTCCTTTTCCCCCACAAAAAAAGATACAATACAAAAAAAAGAAAGATACAATACAGTCAATACGAACAGTATCAAACATCAATTCCTCAGATGATGTTTTGTTTATAATAATTTTTAACCTTAGGGGTATTGTAATTGGCAAACAGTCATAAATAAGCCTTATTTTCCATTTCTCAGGGTACTACAATTGTCCTAGAGTTTAATGCTGAATTTTATTAAAGGGAAGGTGTAGGAAGGGTAGGTGTAGGATTTTCACTTATCAAGCCCTCTCTTTAGACATTCAAAAGGTTATTGAACTAGTGTTTTTGCATTGCTTCCTGTAGGAATCAGTTAGCAATGCTAGAATAATGCTAGCGAGCATGGCTAACTGATTGTGAAATACAGAACTTTGCATGTGTTGTCTGCCTGTGTTTTGTAAGAATGTTTCAGCCACCCCCTAAAGCTGACAGTCAGCCAGTCTTGCTGATGAATAAACCTACCTGTCCCGTCACTCCTGCACCCCAAACTCCAAAGCCTGCCATGATAACCGAGGTCGCCCCACCTCCTGCTCCTGTTGTTCAACAAGGTCAGTAAACATTTATGAATGTGTACAAGGGAACACAAAATAACGTTCCTTGAAAATTACATTTGTTTTCTACACAAAAAAACAAACACAATCCATAGTATATATTTATTTCTCTCAATGAAGTTGTTTGGTAACTGTTTCAAGGTCTGAATAATTCAGAAAATATTGAAAAACATGATTTTGTAAATATGAGTCAAGTTGATTTCACATCAGAAAAGTCCTGTTTTTGTTTTTTGTTGTTGTTGATAAACTTGTCTCAGTTTGATCTTAAATGAGCTTTCCCTCCACAACCTTTATCCCCTATGCCCTCTTCACACTCTCATTCATTCTTTATTTTACCCTCACTGTCTCTCTGTACATCTCTTTCCTCCTCTTTCTTTCTCCTTCAGTGGTGTGTTCAGTGGCTCCTACGCCCCCTCGTCTGCCAGTGCACTCTCCCTCTCAAACTGCAGTACGGTCCAGTGCCCCAAAGCCAGTGCCGAGCATACGACCTTCCGCTTCTCCCAGTGCACCCAGTGTACCAGCCTCTGCCCCAAGCAACGTTATGCCCCAGCGGGTGTTACTCAGTCCTGACATGCAGGCGAGGTTGCCTTGTAAGTACCCCTTTCCTTTGTGTTTCTTCACCCTAAATAGAACTGAGATTACTCTATTGATAAGTCGATGGTTTTTAGAAATAATATATTTCTCCTAAGTTCATAAAGAGCTCATCAGCTGATTTTCCTCTGCTGGAGATCCATAAGGGCTGTTTGTAAAGTTCCATATTTTATCTGATAACAGTTACATAACATATTTGTCAGTTAGCTGAATAACTGGGTAATTCTTTCCTTCGAACATTCCCCTGGTCATGTCACTGTAGGGCTCTTTGGATCAAAGACTATACCAAACAACATATGTTGTGCATTGAGATCTAAATAAATCTTTAATCTGATGCCGATGGGTCTCCACATAGCAAGATTTAAATCATGTCTAAATGAGCCTTGGATCAAAGTTCAGTACTTCTTGATAAGTATCCCATTGTACACTACATCCCCCAACACAGCTAGACACACACACACACACACACACACACACACACACACACACACACACACACACACACACACACACACACACACACATTCTTTTCACTAAGACCATATATCATATTGTGTCCCAATCCACATCTTATTCCTTCTGTCTTCCTCAGCTGGTGAAGTAGTGAGCATAGCCCAGCTTGCCTCCTTGGCAGGACGGCCTGTATCTTCATGCCAGGGCAGTAAACCTGTCACCTTCCAGCTTCAAGGCAACAAGCTGACTTTGTCTGGAGCCCAGATTCACCAAGTCCCTGTAGCTCCTCCACGTCCAGTACAAGGTTAGTATTCATTACATTTTATAGTTATTATACCAGGCTAATGCTTAAGATTGTGTTGTGCCACTTCAGACATTCATACACCAAATGAGTTTTTTTTTAAATGTTGGAATAATGTAAAAACTAAATGTGAAATATGTACAGTATTCAGTACATCTTGAGAGTTGGGTCACCTCTGAATATCTTGATGAAAGATCTGCTGGAAATTATTTTAAAATGTCTGTTTTATTTCTGCCAATGTGTTTACTATTTAGCTGGGGATGGTTCTTTGACTTAATGTTTGTGTGACTGAATCCGTTGTCTCGTCCACAGGTAATTTGATGCAACTGGTGTCCAGCGGGGGGCAGCACCACCTGATCAGCCAGCCTGCCCAGGTGGCTGTCCTCGGCACAACCAGCACACACCCTGTTAACACCTCTCCAACTCCTTCTGGGACTCAACTGCCCCTCAATACCTCCTCGCAAGGTTTCTCCCTCTCTCTCCCACCCTGTCTCTCTCACTTGCTCTAAAACAAGCATGAACAAAAACAGTTCTAGTTTTTGTGGAAAATATTTGATAAAATTGTAAAGGCTAATTGCTTTGTTTATCTTGCCAGGCATGTTTTGAACAGGAGGAAACGTTCAGATCAATTTTTTTAAAAAAATTTGTTTTTTTTACCAGGCCTGCTGTCACTGCTTGCAATATCGCTTAGCTTGTTTGGTGTCCTCATGGAACTTCAGTTGTTGATTTTTTGTTTGCATGCAAAGTAAAAGCTTGCTTGCACTAATTACACATCTATAACCATTTCTCACATCTAAGATTAGGCTGCTGAATGCTTCAATTAAAAAAAATCTGATTTTAATCTCGTTTTGTAAAAGTTTTGTGCAATCTTAGGTTTATAAAATTCTGCACCAAGTTTGTGCCAACTTTCCTGATTGTATGCGCACTGGGGGGGGGGGGGTACTCATGGTTGATGGTCCCCTCTCTTTGTTCTTTTTAGTACCCTCGTCCATGGTGAGCAGTCCTGGGATTGTGAAGATCGTTGTGCGCCAGGCAGCAGGCAAGGAGGGCGGGCCTGTGCCCACACTGGCAGTGGCCCCTTCCCCTCGTGTCACTCCACAGCCATCCCCCTCCCCACACCCTCATTCCAACGCACCCCCTGTAAGAAATCCTGCTCCACCGCAAATCCCCCAGCGCACCCCTGGTCCTGCTACTGCCCATTACACTATAGCTCCTCCCAAAATCCCTGGTTCAACCTCAAGTCAGCCCCAGCCCCCTCGCCCTGTATTGAAAGTAGTGCAGCCTCCACCGGCAAGCACAGAGCAGCCAGGTGAGACAAGGAGCTTTAAAAATATGTTTCACCCTGAGCTGTATTTCACAAGGATGTATGAATGGCAAAGAATCTGGGTCATATTGTTTTCTAAATGGGTTTAGTGTTTTCATGTGCTTTGCTAACTTCAGTGTCAGATGTAGTATGAGGTTGTGGTACAGTGTGATGAATGCTGTAAACACTAGGAAATCGCAGAGAAGTCCCTGAAAAACGAGTTTATTGTGCTTTGAATGATTGCGAAATTCTAAAACTTATACATATTGTCCTGATGCGTTACACCCATCCCATCTGATACTTGAACAGTTTAAAACAGATGCTTAATATTGTGTTGTCCAAGGCTTAATGGAAAAATGCAACACCTGCAAGAAATTTCCTTTGTACCAATAAGGCCTGTAGTCAGTTCATACAATCAATTTCAAATGGAAGCAGAGGCTAAATTAATTTGTGAAGAGGGCATTCAGCCTTAATTCCTTAATAGACTGGATATAACAGCCTTCAAACCTCACTTTTTTTGAGTGTTTGAATTACAGATAAAATGAATTCTCAATTTATTGAATTGAACCCAACTCTGATGCAAACCAATTCAGAAAATACATCATTGTTCACATTCATGCTTTTATTTCTTGCTCTGCTTTGCACATTATCCCCTCTTCAGCTCCAGCTCGTGTTAGTTCCTCCTCCTCATCCCTCTCTTCATCCAAGTCTTCAGTAGCACCACGGGATGATGGAAGTTCCAGTAAAATGGCACCACCTCTCAAGTCAGGGTCCAGTGCAGGTGCAAAATCCACTCCTCGAACCAGGGTAGCACCTCGGCCCCCTCCTCGCTCTCCTTTCTACATGGTGAGTATCCTACTCCTCTTCATACTCCCTACATCATTAACAGACCTTGTTGAAAACATGCTTTAAGTTAGGGAAATTGTTTCCTACTTATCTTGATAGCTCACACAATTTTTGGCCACTATGTAAATGGACCTTTTGTAAGATACTTAAAAAAATTCTGCAGGCTTGGGACATAACCACTGAATGTAAAACTAAAGGTCTGTTCAGAAATTCCAGAGCTAAATAAGATTTCCAACTCTCAAGGAGAGAAGGGAGAATCCTGCATTTGACTGTCTCAGAATGCAAATAAATCAGTCAAGGGGAATTTAAAAAAAAATTTTTTTTTTACAATGGTGAATGCTGTGGTCAGTGATCAATTTGTGCTGCTGTTGGCAGTAAACATCTTATTGCCACACATTTATGCAGTGATGATATGATGAAGTGCTTTCCATAAACGGCAAATGTATTATCAATGTTATTGAATCCAATAGTGGTTCGGTTTTTTTTGGTCATAGCTATAATTCAAATGGTTGTTTATAAATTGGGCCATAGTTGCCTTCCAGCTATTCACCGTAATGTGTGTGGTAGTGGTTAAGTAATACGATGAACTTGTAAGCCCGAGTTCTGTGATTCCATGTGACTCACTTGTGGTATAAGATTTGCCGTTTGCCCACCCCCCAAAAAAAGCTAGTCTGGGATTTCTTCAGACAAACAAACAAACAAAAAAAGCTTCTACAGCTGACAGTGTTTAGCCATTAGTTATAGCTAGTATTCACTTGTTTGCTTGCAAAAAAATGAAACACAAACAAACTTAAATGTGAATATTCAATTGTGGGTTATTTTGGATGAAAAATAATCGTTAAGATGGATTGAATAATCTAGATGAATGAATTACTTAAATAATTGTTAGTTACAACTCGAGTCTCAAGCCCCTGCCTCTCTCCAAATTTCTACACCCAAAATCACAGCACCCAGGCAAGCCAAGGGTTTTTTTTTTTCGGTTGTTGTTGTTTGACACCCTGTGCCCAAAAAGACTTGGCTCACACTGCACAGTATCTACCAAAAATATTTAAAAAATGGCAAATGTCTGCAAAAGTGCCCTGTAGCCATAATCTTTTTATTTGCTGATGATTTTATGTTTTTATTGCTTCGGTGTTTTCTTTAACATTTTCAATAAAATTGATTGATTGATTTGAATTTGTTTGTCTTGCTTGTTTTGAGTTCTTGGTGTCAGGAGTCAGGTCAGGTCAGGAGTTATGTAGAATTACACAAGGCACATTAAAAACATTATCGCTGCTTTTTTCCCCACATGTGGCCATCAGTAGCCTAACCCTTTACCCCGCTGATGTTATATCCCTCTTCCCCATAGTCGTGGCTTGAAGACAGACGCAAGCAGCAGCGTGACAGCCGACTTGACATGATTGTGCAAGTCAATGAGCGGCACTGCGGGACCAAGCCTATTTATGGCCAGGAGGTGCTGGACCTTTTGACCTTCCTCCCTGGTTCCAGCCCATCCCCAGCCCCCCTGGGCTCATTGGGGCAATGGGGCCGGTCAGGCCACGGCAACTGCTTGTTGGCGCAGTCCAAAAATAAAGCCAACTATTGGCTTCAGAGTCATGCCCTCAGAGAGGCTATCCACAGCACTGAAGGGAAGCTGGAGCTGCTCAGTGACATTATTGACAGGTGAGTAGATGAGCGGTTAATTGATTTATTAAGTAATTGGTTAAGAGAAAATTTGCACAAAAATGGATCAGTGGTGCATTATTGGCACTTATTCTAGCATGAGTGCTTGACTGTTAGCCTTGTCTTAAAGTAGTGATACTTAGTGATATGCCACAGAGAGCCATATGTATGAGTTTTCTTTCCAAGCCAACACTACACCAGCTGATTTCATTGACTGACAAGTCCACCTTCAAACAGAGGCGTAATTAGTGAAATCAGCTGGTGCAGTGGTTTGTTATGAAAACTTGCATACACATGGCCCTCAATAGTATATGGGGTACTACTGTTACTGTACTACTACTGGAAGTTTTACAGTCCTGCTTTTTGCATTTCTTTTTATTTGGACAGATGGAGCTACACAAATAAAAAATGGTAAAGAAAAAAACTGCTGTCAGACACTTTGTGCAGAAATGACGTGTTCTACCCATGTTTTTAACTGGGGGGGGGGGGGGGTGAAACTATCTCAAGAGGAACAACTAAGTCACCTGTACACCTTCTACTATGTAACCAGTAGTCTTTCTAACGACCTTGATTGAAAGAGTCAGGTGTGTAACTGTTTGGTTGGAACAAAAGCCTGCATCTAAACCGGTCCTTTCTGGATCACGTTGCCCACCTCTGGTCTTAACGCTAATGTAATGTCTCTTTTTCCCACCTTAGGTTTACATTTGTGATTCCACCAGTAGAGGCTCCACCCATCTCCATGCACTGTTGCCATCCTCCTCCCTCATTGAGCCACAAGCAGTCTGTCTTTTCCTCCATGCTGTCCGCTCAGCTCGCACCACTCACAGATGGCCTCCACCGCATCCAGTGTAACATGAGAACCCACTTTCCAGACCTGAGGCTGATACAGTACGACTGTGGTAAGACAGCAAGTTGTTTTAAGTTTAACTGGCTGCATTTGTTAAATCTCTTCCTAGATGAGGATCTCAAAAATCACAAAATAAAGGAAAATTATGAATTTCTTACGACCATAGAATAGTGTACAAACTCTTTCATTCTCTGACAGTAGAAGTAATGGTGGAAATGGGAGATATCTCATCGAATCTGTCTTTTAAAAATAAAACCACAACAGTCAAAATGGTTCTATTTTCTTATCCACTGTATTCAGTCTTGTGCACTATGAAACAAGGTAATACAGCAGAAATGGAATGAATTTGCTTGCAATTAAATAGGCCATATTTTCCTCCATTAAAATTAGATGTCAAAACATCAAGTTGTCTCATGTCATCATCTGATCCTATTTAAGAGATTAAGCTCTAATCCTGATTATGAAAGTATCCTAATAACATGCCTGCAGTATAATAGCCCTAACCAAGATGCAGAGGCTTGTGAGACATCTGATCCTGATTTTTGGTGTGTACAAGCTCAGTCTCGATGGTAAAACTAATAAATGTTTACACCATTTACACATGGAGTATGAAAATGAATCCTGAATATGGGAATAATGCCCTAATGAAGGTGTGCTTGTCTGTGTGTGCGTGTGCAGGTAAACTGCAGACACTCCACACCCTGCTGCGGAAGCTTAAGGCAGGAGGCCACCGAGTGCTAATCTTCACCCAGATGACACGCATGCTGGACGTGCTGGAGCAGTTCCTTAACTACCATGGACATATCTATCTCCGGTTGGATGGCAGCACTCGTGTTGAGCAGAGACAGGTCAGGGCTGGCAGGATTTTCACATGATCACTTGTTGTTCTTCCTGATTTGACCATTTATTTATCCCGTTGTCTAAATATTATAACAATAAATGTTTTTTAAAAATATTTCAGTAAAGAAATATATTTTGGATTGTATTATTGCAGGGACAGTGCACATGAATTAAAATTTCTGTAAAATATGCAACTGTTCGCCAAATGGCTAATTTTAGAAATTATAGAATTCAGATGGGTAAGGAGAAACCAGCGACACTGGTTTGGGAGACCATACCCAATCTCACATGGACTTATTCTTTGCGTTTCTCTGCCTCTCAACACCTTGCCTTCATTCAGGCCCTCATGGAGCGCTTCAATGCCGACCGACGCATATTTTGCTTCATCCTGTCAACCCGTAGCGGGGGCGTGGGAGTTAACCTGACAGGGGCCGACACAGTGGTGTTCTACGACAGTGACTGGAACCCAACCATGGATGCTCAGGCTCAGGACCGCTGCCACCGCATTGGTCAGACCAGAGATGTTCACATCTACAGGTAGATATTGACCATTCCGCTATTGTATGGAAGTTTTTATTGGACTTTAATAGTTGTAACCCACAGAAGACAATCCACAAATGTGTACCATGATCCACAAATATTTCACTATCCATAAACATGTATTTTTTTTATTTGTGTTGTGTAAAGTCATATTGACAAAAACTACAAAGCAATTTGTAAATACGCATAACTTACTCTGTAAACATGTATTTTAATTTCACATAAAAAAGTTATAGGTTTTACAAATGTAAATAGTTTCAACACAACAAATACATGTAAAGTGATTTTCACACATTTGTGGATCCATTTGTACATGCAAAACGGGTTTTGCACATTTGTGGATGGCTTCCTGTCAGTTTGTGGGCCACGTCACATTTGTGACTCCTATTTGTTTGTGGATTTTTGTCCAATTCAAACTGCAACAATTCTGTGGGAAAAAAATCCACAACTGTGAGGTGCAGTTACAAGATACGCCAGCAGGTGATGACACTCCCTAACATGAGCTGGCAAAACTAGTCTCTACTGGAAGGGGACTCCCTAAAAACTTTGTATTTCACGCAGGGGTTGTGCCATGTCCTGTGTGACATAGTGTTGTGTGCCTGATATGTGGTCTCACTGGCTGGCATTTGATCGTCTACTTTTTGGATAAGCTAGCAAAACCGTAACCTAAAATATTGTTTATTAACCTAATCTTTGCCTTAACCCTAAGATTAAACCTACAGGAGACCTCGCCTAATTGTAACTTCAAACAGTTTTTTTTTATCATCGATTTATGAAGATACACTTAGATTTTTGCTCTTTGTACTGCTTGCATGGCTGCAACCACGACTAGACTTCCCTGTAGATTTTCAAATGACTTTTACCTGACTTTTGATAAATTCTCAGATTCACAATCATAACGTTATACTGGAAAATATGTTCAATTAAATAGTGCTAAAATATATTGGACTTTAGATGGACTACATTATGTCTAACAAAAATCTGTATTCTGATATCAATGTAATATCTTGCACCAATAGATGCCCAGCCCAAATGGGCTTACAAGGCAGAGGGTCTGTATTCTGGCATCAATATATGCCCAGCCCAAACGGGCTTACAAGGTAGACTATCAATTTCCATGCACATAGGTATGAGACCAAATTACAGGAAAACATGAATAGTATGTCTTCATACTTGACATGCATCAAATAAACTGATCTCATATTGTATGTCTGCAGTCAAGTTTGCGTAATTTTCAAAGATGTAAAAATAAAACTAGCCCATCCTTTGCCACTTAGTCCACCTTCTCATTTTCATCAAACCAAAATAATGCAGGATTTTTGTTCTGCATTCTTACAAAGGTGCACACAGGTTATCATAATTCAGGATTTTTGTTCTGCATTCTTACGAAGGTGCACACAGGTTATCATATAAAGTAGCCTAAAATAAAACTAAGTGCAGTTTATTTTCATCATGTCCCAGGTCATAGACCAAGTACATTCAACCTTCCTTACTTACTTCTATTATCAAGGGTAAGATACCTCTTCTCAGGTGAACGTGCATAGGCGTTCCACACCAAAACCATCACACTGAGCACTGGCGCCCCACAGGGCTGTGTGCTCAGTCCGGTCTTGTTCACCCTGCTGACTCATGACTGCAAAGCATCATCCACCTCCAAGCTCATCATAAAGTTTGGTGATACTACAGTGGTAGGTCTCATCTAGGCCTGCAACTAACGATTATTTTGGTAGTCGACTAATCTGTCGATTATTTTTTCGATTAGTCGACTAATCTAACGATTATTTCTTTCACACCCTCCATCTCTGCTTCCTGAGGGCGCGGATCCTCTTCCGGGCTCCAGTGCATGTTTTACCTCACATGCTTAAGTCTGCACACCTGTGAATGTCGCCCTGTGTCTCTGTCTTAACATAACACGATCCCATAGCGAATTAAAATAATGACTCATGAAACATTTGAATTTGGAACTTGTTTTGGAGCTACTTGTTTAATCAAATGCATCATCAATCATAATGAAAACTAAATAAATACATTAAATAATACAAATGAAAGTCAATGCATTATCAATCATAATAAAAACAAAGTAAATAAATTAAACAATGCAAATTAAAGTGCAAGTCAAAACGTAAAGATAATGTGCAAATAATGTTTTAAAAGTAACTCAAAATAGCAGCCTCTGCCCCAGCACCGCGGTTCTGATGGGGCTGTTAACCTGGTCCAGGAGGGGGACGTGGATCCACTCACTAGGCTCCACCATCTCCAACAGGAGGGGAGGATGAGTCAGATCAGACAGACTTGTAGGTCTTTTGTTTGCTGTGTGTGAGTGAGAGGAGCTGTGTGTGTGTATATGTGTGTCTTACTCTGATCTCATGCAGTTCATAAATGCTTTAAATTGCAGTGCAGGAACGTGAGCATGTCGACGTGCTCTGGAGTGAGGCTGGCTCTCTTCTTTGAGGCGATGTTCCCAGCTGCTGAGAAGAGACACTCAGAGGGAGTAGAAGTAGCTGGAATACACAAAAACGATTTGGCTTGTGATGCAAGGGTTGGATACTTTGCCTCATTCAATTTCCACCAAGACAGGGGACTTTCTGTCTTTGAGAGGGGCTGCTCTCCGAAGTACATCAGCACTTCATTACTGATCGCTTGGTTGCGTGCATCCTGTTCATCATTGGTCTCACTGTCACTGTCTGTTGAGTCACATCCAAGCAGTGAATCGAGAGCTGAAACAGACCTATTTGGAGCTCCCTCAGCTGAGTCTGTGGCATCCTTGTCAGCTGATGCTGCTGTGGCTTCTTCATTCCCACTGGTGTGCTGGTTATTCACAGTACTCCCATCCTTGGACTGTAGGGCCAGAGCTTGTACTTTATTCTGAACAGTAAACCTCTCCTCTGGTGTCAGGAATTTCAGTTTTCGAAATCGTGGGTCTAGTGCAGCTGCAATGATCTGTTTGCTTGGGTCATCATCTGTGATGGTGACCTCTCTTGACCAGCGTGCAGTGGTCTCCTCTGAAGCAGCCGCCTGGAAGGCCTGCACAGGAGCTGTATTATAGGCAGTGTGGGTGGACTTCAAAAGCCCTCTGACTAGTGGAGGCAGGGCGGAGACTGTCACATAGCTTTCACCACTCAAGTAGACAGTGGCACATTCAAAGGCCTGGAGAGCTTTGGCCAGTTCATCTAGCAGGGTCCACTGATCAGCTTTGAGGTCTAGGTATTGTTTCCCTCTCTGTGTTACTGCCGGGTCAGACAGAGTCGCAGTCAGTGGCCATCTCTGTTCCAGCATGCGAGTCACCATATAATAGGTGCTGTTCCACCTGGTAGAGACATCTTGGACAAGTTTGTGTTCCGGGGTTCCCATCTGTTTCTGCTTTGTCTTAAGCTTGCTTGAAGCCAGTTCGCTCCTTTTAAAGTGCTCGACGAGACACCTCGCTGCTCCCAGTGCTTTACTGATCTGAGGGTGTTTCAGTGCACGATTGATCACCAACTGTAAAGTGTGGCCTGCACAGCGGATAGACACCCACCCATGTTTTTCCTGCAAGATGTTTGCAGCCAGTACGACATTGGAGCCATTGTCATGAACAACTGCCACAATCTTGCTTGGAGGGATCTCAAACCTTTCCACAGCCTGCTCAATCCATGCAGCAATGTTGGGTCCAGTGTGCCGTTCTTCGAGTGGCATGGTTGTAAGGCAGAAGCTAGTGAGCTCCCAGTCATCACTTATAAAGTGACAGGTGATGCCAAGATATGCCTCTGTCGCGACACTGGTCCAGGCATCAGTTGTCAGGGCAATCTTGTTCTTGGTTGCTTTAAGAGCATCTTTAACCTTACCAAAAGTAGCTTCATACTTTCCCTCCATAAGCTTAGTAAAATGAGTTCTGGAAGGTAAGGTGTAACCTGGATGGAATGTGGTGACCATCTGCTTAAATCCCCCATCTTCAACCATGGATATTGGTCTCATGTCATTGACGAGCATGTTGAGGATGCTCTCTGTTAAGACTCCAGCCATTTGAGGGGTGCATGAGCCTCTCTTCAGGATGAACTCATCCACACGCCTTTGCTTAGTACTAAAATAGAAAGAGAACAAAACAGAAAGCTGTATTAATTATCATCACAAGTTGTAGGCTATGGTATCAGTTTATCTTAGTGTACTGCCTAATACCAATTAAACCATTTAAATGAATAAATATCTTACAACTGAATTATTGATATGCTCCAACCCAGTCTAACTAGCTAACGCTACGACAAGCTACAGCTGATTAGAGCGCACTGTGAAAGCTAGTTGACTGTCTAGGCTACAGACAGCTCACGTTAGCACCGTGTCGTGTTTTTGCAGACTGCAGATTGACTAGCTAAGTAAGATAGCTAGCTAATGTTAGATGGTGCTAACGTTCCCCGTCTCTGCAGTCTTGCCTGCGCTTTAGCCCAAAAAGTTCAATTTTTTTCAACTGAAAAAAAAGAAACCTAGAGCTCATAGCGTAAGTTACTGCAGAGTCAGTGAATGTTAGAACCCGTTAACATTTAGCTAACGTTAGCAATCTTAACTTAGCTAGTTAATACTCCAGTCTGCAAAAACACGACACTCGGTGATAAATGACGGAGCTAAACAACTCTAAGCTGTAGTGTGCTATGCTGCAAGCTTGGTGCTGTTTAGCTAATGTTACATACAGCTCGTTGGTGGATACGCAGAATCCACATAACTGAAATAGCGTTCGCTTAGCAAGCATCACCCTTGAGACGTTCTGTTTTCCAACATGTAACTTAAGCTAACGTAAACATTACGATACTGTGGCTAACTAGCTAAACTTACCCATGATCCGAAGTAGCAATCATCGTGGCTCCAGGGTGCTTGCGTTTCAAATGCTCGTGCATCGCCGTAGTGCTGCTGTGGAATGCCAATTCGGCTTTGCATATTCTGCATTTAACTGACTTCTTTGGCTTGTCATCTGTGAAATACTCCCAGACTTTTGATAGTCTCGGTCTCGCTGGTTTTTGCTCCTCATTAGCCTCATTCGCTCTCCTTTCCGCCATCGTTCATACGCTTTCTTCTTCTCTTCGTCGTTCATGCAAAATGCAGTTATATCAGACGATGGAAGCGATACTGCCCCCAGCACTTCCTATAGGGCATTGCAGTTACAAATGAACATTTGTGCGGTTTTGAGTTAACGTTACTGGCTCTGATTGTTTTTATACGACGCGTCGAAGCTAAAATTCTGCGTCGACGAGTTTTTATGATCGACGTCGTCGATTATGTCGACTAATCGTTGCAGCCCCAGTCTCATCATCAACACCGATTAATCATCATACAGAGTGGAGGTGGATCAACTGGCGGTGAGGTGCAAAAACAACAACCTCTCCCTAAATATTGAGAAAACTAAAGTTATTATTGACTTTAGAAAGACCAGTACCCACCATACCCCTCTGAACATTGACGGTATGGACGTGGAGAGAGTCAGGAGTGCTAAGTTCCTGGGAGTTCACATCACAGAGGACCTCTCCTGGTCCTCACATGTTGCTGCACTCTCCAAGAAGGCCTAGCAGTGTCCTCACTTCCTGCAGCATCTGAAGAAGGCAAGTCTCCTCCCACCCATCCTCATCACATTTTACAGAGGCACCATAGAGAGCATTCTGACCAGTTGTATCACTGTCTGGCATGGGGAACTGCAAGGCCTGTGACCGCAAATCCCTACAGTGGATAGTGAAGAGAGCTGGAAAGATCATAGAAACTGCTCTCCCATCCATCCAGGCCATCTATGATGTACAGTGCACCCAGAATGCTCTCAGCATCGTGAAGGACCCCACCCTTCCCATATTCACTTCACCCTCCTACCCTCTGGCAGGAGGTACCGGAGCATCCGTGCACTCTCCACCAGATAGTGCAACAGTTTCATTCCTCAGGCTGAGGTTCATCAACAGCCTGAATGAACACTTACACCTTCCACAAAATGACTTTTTGACCTTATTACTCACTGTCCATGTCAGGTATGCTTGTGATGTTTAGGTCCGTGTGAAACATGCATATGAGGCAATGACAAATAAAAGCAGTCCAAGTCTAAAAGTTTTCTGTTCTATCTATTTGAGGGTCCTTAGCATGGAAAAGTTTGGGCACTCCTCACCAAACTACATTTCAGTTGGTGCAATCACCAGAAGTAGTGCATATTGTAACTCCTTGGGTCTCATAATTTGGATATATTATCTCTCATCTTCAGCCGCTTTTCCGGGGTCGGATTGCGGCGGCAACAAGCTAAGTAGGGCACTCAAGATGTCCCTCTCCCCAGCAACGCCCTCCAGCTCCTCCTGGGGGATCCCAAGGCGTTCCTAGTCCAGATTGGACATGTAGTCCCTCAAGCACGTTCTGGGTCTACCCTGGGGGTCTCCACCCAGTTGGCCGTGCCCAGTAAACCTCCAAAGGAAGGCGCCCAGGAGGCATCCTTACCAGATGCCCAAACCATCTCAACGGGCTCCTTTCGATGCGAAGGAGAAGCAGCTCTACTCCGGATGTCAGAGCTCCTCACCCTATCGCTAAGGCTGAGCCCAGACACCCTACGGAAGAAACTCATTTCAGCCGCTTGTATCCGCGATCTCACCCTTTCAGTCACTACACAAAGTTTGTGACCATAGGTGAGGATTGGAACAAAGATTGACTGGTAAATTGAGAGCTTTGCCTTCCGGCTCAGCTCCTTCTTCACCACAACGGTCCGGTACAACATCCGCTTTACTGCCGATGCTGCACCAATCTGTCTGTCAATCTCCCGCTCCATCCTACCCTCACTCATGAACAAGACCCCGAGATACTTGAACTCCTTCACTTGAGGCAACAGCTCATCCCCAACCTGGAGGGAGCAATCCACTATTTTCTGGTAGAGAACCATGGCCTCAGACTTGGAGGTGCTGACTCTTCATCCCAGCCATTTCACACTCAGCTGCAAACCGCCCCAGTGCATGCCGGAGGTTGCGTTCTGATTAAGCCAACAAAACCACATCATCTGCAAAGAGCAGAGATGCAGTTCTGACGTTCTCAAAACAGACACACTCCTCACCTTGGCTGCGCCTTGAGATCCTGTCCATGAATATCACAAACAGAGACAAGGGACAACCTTGGCGGAGTCTTTCGATAGCTAGCTCAGCGTTTCCCAACCCAGTCCTCAAGGAACCCCTATCCTGCAGATTTTCATTGTAACCCTGCATAGGTAGCCCTGCTTGTACTTACTCAACCAATCATCTCACAGCACTTAATTATGCAAGGTGTGCAACGTCTGACATAATTCATTGCTGATTGGTTGAATAACTACAAACAGGTACCTATTCAGTGTTGCAAAGAAAATCTGCAGGATAGGGATTCCTTGAGGACTGGGTTGGGAAACACTGAGCTAGCTAACATAACTTTAGTTTGCAGCAGGTATCGAACGTAGCTGACTGTAGCTAACATGAACAGCTGTTAACTTGAAAAGAAACTAACTAGCTAACATTTACGGTGTGTTACTGTAACTAGGGCTGCAGCTATCAATTATTTTAGTAGTCGAGTATTCTATCAATTATTCCATTGATTTAATCGAGTAATCAGATAAAAAACATTTTGGAATTATTAAAGAGCAAAAGTAAATATACAAAAGGAAAGAAGCTAGGTCTCTTAAAATGAGCAACTACTTGGTTTCCTTTTTAAAAGCATAACATTTTATTACATTTTATAGACAACATTTTATAGGAAATAACAGTAATGCCAAATGTAAACAAAAGATATACATGTAACTAAGGCATAAATCAAAATAGCCTTTACTGTCTATCTTCTTGGAAGGCAATGTTGCATTTGTAGGAGGCAAATAAAAATCTTTGTCAGGATCCTTTCTCCTGGATTAGAAACTAATTTTCTTAAGTGCAACTGATGCATTTAAGTGCCATCTGGTTTTGTAAAAAAAAAAATTGAAATGTAAAAACACAAAAAATAAAAACAGTATAGGCAAATGTAAACAAAAGGTATACATATAAAATAAAACTCTTCTTGGAAGGCTTTGTTGCATTTGTAGTTGTTAAAAAAGTTCAGACAGGATCTTGTCTCCTGAATGAGGTAGATATGGTGTGTGTAAGTGTGTGAGATAGAGAGAGAGAGAGAGAGAGAGAGAGAGAGAGAGAGAGAGGTGCATGTTCTAGTTTATAGCTGCCAACTCTCGCGCATTCAGCGTGACATGCTAGTATATAGGGGAAAAAAACTCCATCTCACGCCAAACAAATACTCCCGTTTAGATGAGTTTTTGTCAATCTTCGTTAATTTCACTCCAAGTCAGCCTTGAAAGTTGGCAGCTATGGGCTACATGAACGGCTTTCCAAACAAGTTTTCTCTGAACTAAACTACGCTAAATAAAGTACGGAACACAACATAAGTAGCTTCCATATTGATTCATGTTCATAACTAGCCAATACATACAGCCACAACTATGTTCTTCACCAGCGTTCATCTCAACTAGCAGTCATGTTAATTTGCACTAAAAAGATAAAGTTAAACGTTACCTTGTGTCGGTCCCGCCCTGAGAACTGGATGCATAAATGGGGTGCCTATGGTTAAGGTGCTGCAGCATTGACGATTTGCTCTTATGGTATGCTAGTTTGGTTTTGCAACGTACAGATTGCGCAGTGTTTTTGGCTTTGTTTAAGTTGAAATGGTCCTGCACTTTGGAGAGTTTTGGTCTCTTCTTTGGGCCCGTCTCTTGAGCATCTCCTCCTGTACTCTGCATCGCGCCAACTATCAAAACAGCTAGCTGTCACGTAGACGTAGCGCAAGCACATTGTGCAACAGTAATAATTGTCTGTTCTGAACATGGTGACCAGTGAACAGTAGTTTCACTTAATGAAGGCCTCGATACATTTTTGGAATTGAATTATTCGAATTACTCGATCAATCGTTTCAGCCCTAACTGTAACAAATATAAAACATTCAACTCTTAAGACTAATGTACACTACCGTTCAAAAGTTTGGGATCACCCAAACAATTTTGTGTTTTCCATGAAAAGTCACACTTATTCACCACCATATGTTGTGAAATGAATAGAAAATAGAGTCAAGACATTGACAAGGTTAGAAATAACCGGTGTGTACTACTCCCTTCAGAGGACAGCACAAACAGGCTCTAACCAGAGTAGAAAAAGAAGTGGGAGGCCGCGTTGCACAACTGAGCAAGAAGATAAGTACATTAGAGTCTCTAGTTTGAGAAACAGACGCCTCACAGGTCCCCAACTGGCATCTTCATTAAATAGTACCTGTTAGAGCCTGTTTGTGCTGTCCTCTGAAGGGAGTAGTACACACCGGTGTAGGAAATCTTCAATTTCTTAGCAATTTCTCGCATGGAATAGCCTTCATTTCTAAGAACAAGAATAGACTGTCGAGTTTCAGATGAAAGTTCTCTTTTTCTGGCCATTTTGAGCGTTTAATTGACCCAACAAATGTGATGCTCCAGAAACTCAATCTGCTCAAAGAAGTGCCCATCCAACCAATCCAACTTGTGGGAGCTGCTTCTGGAAGCGTGGGGTGCAATATCTCCAGATTACCTCAACAAATTAACAGCTAGAATGCCAAAGGTCTGCAATGCTGTAATTGCTGCAAATGGAGGATTCTTTAACGAAAGCAAAGTTTGATGTAAAAAAAATCTTATTTCTAACCTTGTCAATGTCTTGACTCTATTTTCTATTCATTTCACAACATATGGTGGTGAATAAGTGTGACTTTTCATGGAAAACACGAAATTGTTTGGGTGATCCCAAACTTTTGAACGGTAGTGTAGATACAGCAGGCCGCTCAAATACAAACTATTCAGTCTTTTGAAACAGTTTACCATAAAACGTTTTTTTCTCCCTCCTCTCAACCGTTTTTCAACAATCCCTTCTCTTTTCCCCGCAACAACAATACAGACAATACAATAATACGCAAATTCTTATTATTAAGAACGGGATGGTTATATATGTATACATATTTTATAGCCTAACGTTACTCATGATATTTATAAATTGAAAACAAGCTGAATCTAATTAATGCGCGCCTGTTGAGACAACGAGCGTCTGGTGGGGGTGATTTCGGTCTATTGTAACTCTACTACACAGTCAGTGACCAGCAATCCAGAATAAAATATGTAGCTATACATGTACTCAAATCAATACAAAGAAAATAAGCTGAATTTCACTGGAAACTTACCTCACAGGTGATCCGACTCGAAGGCTGTCTTCAAAAAAGCTCTGCTGTCTATGTGCCTGCCGGCTGTCTTCTTCAACAAGCTTTGCTGTCACTGAGCTCACGCGCCGCTGTCACTCTGAGCTTGCTCTTCGCAATCTTTGGAAATCTCTGACATGACACGAAATGGACCCATAAATATGAAGCCAAAATGTTTAAGATACTAATAACGTGTCTATTAACTCGATTACTATTGGTCCAAACCACTGAAATTGCAGGAAAGAGGGGCTGAATGGGCTGAACTTGAAACAAGCTATTAAACACTTTCGGAGAGGGTTTGAATTGCTATTTTTATTCTCAGTTCTTATCGTTTTGGTGCTGGTGATTTTCCTTTGGTGCTGGCTAAAACCTTTCTGGGGGGTGGCAAAAATTCCCCTATGCAGGAAAAACCTTGGTAAATGGACTCCGTTTTATATAGCGCTTTTCTAGTCTACTGACCACTCAAAGTGCTTTACAGTGTATGCCTCACATTCACCCATTTACACATACATTCATACACGGAGGCTGCCATGCAAGGTGCCAACCTGCTCATCAGGAGCAGTGTCTTGCTCAAGGACACTTCGATACGCTCTCTAGGAGCCGGGGATCGAATCAGTGACCTTCCGATTACCAGACGATTACCAGAGTTAGAATGTCTGCATACATAAAGATGAATTCACATACTGAGGGCAGCATGGTGGCCTAGTGGTTAGCACTATTGCCTCACAGCAAAAGGTTCCTGGGTTCGAATCCCGGGCCATCCCAGGTCCTCTCTGTGTGGAGTTTGCATGTTCACCCTTGTGTCTGCATGGGTTTCCTCCCACCTTCAAAAAGACATTCATGTTAGGGTTAATACTCATTCCTGTACCCCTGACCAAGGCAATGGAAAGAAGAACTGGAATTGGTCCCTGGGTGCTGCAGCTGCCCATTGCTCCTATACAATAGGATGGGTTAAACGCAGAGAACAAATTAATTGTAAGAATAAAATGACAAAATAAGATGGCTTTATAGACGTTCTGTTTTGGGGGTTTTTTGGCACAAATTTTTTAGTAATACAACAATTCACTACAGACTTAGTGTGCTTACAGACGTATGTTCTACCTGACAGATTTTGACACATTTTGGAGAGGATCAAATTCACATCGTTGGGTTGCAAGACAAGAGAGTAAACATTGTGTCACAACACAATTCTATTCTAGATATATCTTCTTCCCTTGTTTTGCCCACCATGTAGAGCCTAAATAAGATTAATACAATAGGCTAATTTATGTTTTGCATTTCAACGAATATTGCAAGCAGAAAAATTACAACATG
Source organism: Lampris incognitus (assembly GCF_029633865.1). Classification (NCBI taxonomy): domain Eukaryota; kingdom Metazoa; phylum Chordata; class Actinopteri; order Lampriformes; family Lampridae; genus Lampris; species Lampris incognitus. Next base: position 21,471,213 of record NC_079227.1, read on the forward strand.
ACCTGGTTCCATTTACAGTGTTACAATTTCACTTAGCAGACACATTTATCCAAAGCGACGTACATCTGAGAGTTAATACAACACAAGCAAGGATCTAGTCAGGAGGCAACAACGCAAGTTAAGTGTCAAAAAACTAGGTTCAAGTCTGATAGGACATACAGTGCACCCGGAAAGTATTCACACCCCTTCACTTTCCCCGCATTTTGTTATGTTACAGCCTTATTCCAAAATGGATTAAATTCCTTTTTTTCTCATCAATCTACACACAATACCCCATAATGACAAAGTGAAAAAGGTTTTGTAGAAATTTTTGCAAATTTATTAAAAATAAAAAACTGAAATATTGCATGTACATAAGTATTCACACCCTTTACTCAGTACTTGGTTGAGGCACCCTTGGCAGCGATTACAGCCTCAAGTCTTCTTGGGTATGAAGCTACAAGCTTGGCACACCTATATTTGGGGTATTTCTCCCATTCTTCTCCGCAGATCCTCTCGAGCTCTGTAAGGTTAGATGGGGAGCGTTGCTGCACAGCTATTTTCAGGTCTTTAAAGAGATGTTCAATGGGGTTCAAGTCTGGGCTCTGGCTGGGCCACTCAAGGACATTCACAGACTTGTCCCGAAGCCACTCCTTCATTGTCTTGGCTGTGTGCTTAGGGTCGTTGTCGTGTTGAAAGGTAAACCTTCACCCCAGTCTGAGGTCCTGAGCACTCTGGAGCAGATTTTCATCAAGGATCTCTGTACTTTGCTCCATTCATCTTTACCTCGATCCTGACTAGTCTCTCAGTTCCTGCCGCTGAAAAACATCCCCACAGCATGATGCTGCCACCACCATGCTTCACCGTAGGGATGGTATTAGCAAGGTGATGAGAGGTGCCTGGTTTCCTCCAGACGTGACGTTTGGCATTCAGACCAAAGAGATCAGTCTTAGTTTCATCAGACCAGAGAATCTTGTTTCTCATGGTCTGAGAGTCCTTTAGGTGCTTTCTGGCAAACTCCAAGCGGGCTGTCATGTGCCTTTTACTGAGCAGAGGCGTCTGTCTGGCCACTCTGCCATAAAGGCCTGATTGGTGGAGTGCTGCAGAGATGGTTGTCCTTCTGGAAGGTTCTCCCATCTCCACAGAGGAACGCTGGAGCTCTGTCAGAGTGACCATCGGGTTCTTGGTCACCTCCCTGACCAAGGCCCTTCTCCCCCCGATTGCTCAGTTTGGCTGGGCGGCCAGCTCTAGGAAGAGTCCTGGTGGATCCAAACTTCTTCCATTTACGAATGATGGAGACCACTGTGCTCTTCGGGACCTTCAAAGCTGTAGAATTTTTTTGTACCCTACCCCAGATCTGTGCCTCGATACAATCCTGTCTCGGAGGTCCACAGACAATTCCTCTGACTTCATGGCTTGGTTTCTGCTCTGACATGCACTGTCAACAGTGGGACCTTATATAGACAGGTGTGTGCCTTTGCAAATCATGTCCAGTCAATTGAATTTACTACGGGTGGACTCCAATCAAGATGTAGAAACATCTCAAGGATGATCAGTGAAAACAGGATGAACCTGAGCTCAATTTTGAGTGTCATAGCAAAGGGTGTGAATACTTATGTACATGCAATATTTCAGTTTTTTATCTTTAATAAATTTGCAAAAATTTCTACAAAACCTTTTTCACTTTGTCATTATGGGGTATTGTGTGCAGATTGATGAGAAAAAAAAGGAATTTAATCCATTTTGGAATAAGGCTGTAACATAACAAAATGTGGGGAAAGTGAAGGGGAGTGAATACTTTCCGGATGCACTGTAGGTGTCAACAGGCAGTGCAAAAAGGCAATGCATAGGGTCCATAGAAGCAGCCCCCCCCCTTTTAATATATTAATACTATCAGGTGAGGTGTTTGTGAAAGAGCTGGGTTTTTAGCTTCATCCTAAAGACGGAGAAGGACTCAGCGGATCAAATGGAGTTTGGTAACCCGTTCCACCACTGGGGAACTACAGAAGAGGAGAGTGCTTAGTGACTTAGGGCCCTGTTGTGGCGGAAGTGCCAGGCACCTTTCATTGGCAGAGCGTAGTGAGTGGGACTGAGTGTAGACTTGAATGAGGGCGTTCAGGTAGACAGGAGCCGTTTTAGTTGCTGTTTTGTAAGCGAGCATCAAGGTTTTGAATTTGATGCGGGCAGCTACTTGGAGCCAGTGGAGGTATGAACAGCGGCGTGACATGTGCTATTTTGGGTTAGTTGAAGACCAGACGCGCTGCCGCAGATGAGATGCACCTCCAGTCACCAGTCTGCTGAAGTTTACTGACAACACCACCCTCATTGGGCTCATCTCTGGTGGGGATGAGTCCACTTACAGGTGGGAGATTGACCATCTGGTGCCCTGGTGTGACCAAAACAACTTGGAGCTCAACACCGTAAGACAGCGGAGATGGTTGTGGACTTCAAAAAGAACCCAGCCCCATCTGCCCCATCACCCTATGTGGCTCCCCTGTCAACACTGGAATCCTTCCACTTCCTGGGCACCATCATCACCCAGTACCTCAAATGGGAGCTGAACATTAGCTCCCTCACCAAGAAGGCACAGCAGAGGTTGTACTTCCTGCGGCAGCTGAAGAAGTTCAGCCTGCCAAAGTCAATGCTGGTGCACTTTTACACCACTATCATTGAGTCCACCCTCATCTCCTCCATCACTATCTGGTGTACTGCTACCACTGCCAAGGGCAGACTGCAGCGTATGATTCGCTCTGCTGAGAGGGTGATTGGCTGTAACCTTCCGCCCTCCCATTGTTGTTCTGGTGTTAAGCCGGCAGAGGAAGTAGTCACAAAACTGAATCGATGTGTGTGTAATGCCAGGATCAGACTACATGATATTAGGCAATCATAGCGCCATAAATTCTGGCCGTGTCTTGGCTGGGAGACTGGCAACATTACAAGTATGACCCCGACCAATCATTGTATACTGCCTTTCATGATCATGCACAAGTTTATGGGTTGTTGGGGAGGAGGGTCAAGAAATTGTCAATTATGGCAACAGAACTGCTATGTATGATGCTGTTGGTCTTGTGTTGCGAAAAGAAAAAACGATTGTGGACACTGTTGCGGCTAGTGCTACTGGGGAATGATAACCTAGCATTAACCAGCTACTCAGCAGGTTGCTGAAGTGCCTACACTATTCTTCACCAACATTTTATCTTTTTTGACTCCCTTGAGAAAACATCAAAGAGACCCGAGGAGGTATTGTTGCCAATGAACATTTCCTCATTTTCGTTGTTTGACCTGACAGTAGCAACCCACGTTCTCTTTGCCATGTTTACATGTGTGCTCCAGAGAGCACTCTGTCATCCTGTTGGTCAACGTCAAGGAACACATTGTAGGAGTTGTCAGACTAGGCGGGAAAATACAAAACATTCTGACATGCTAGACTGTTCTTCATCTGGGTGTCGTGGGGCATTCCAGACACCACATCACTGTTCTTCGATTATGATAGATTAAATTTATATAGCGATTTATGTAGACACCCACCCAAAGTGCTTTACAGAGAAGGGGGGGAAAACCCACCTCAACTACCACCAATGTGTAGCACCCACCTGGGTGATGCAAAGCAGCCATTTTGTGCCAGAACACTCACCCCACATCAGCTTGAGGTGGAGAGGGAGGGATCACTGAATCAATTACACAGGGAGATGATAAGGTGGCCAGATGGAGTGAGGCAGGTTGGGAATTTTTGCCAGGACACCGTGGGACCCCCTACTCTTTGCGATATGTGCCATGGGATCTTTAATGACCACAGTGCGTCAGGACCTCAGTGTAATGTCTCATCTGAAGGACAGCATCTCCTACAGCACAGTGCCCCCATCACTGCACTGGGGCATTGGGATTTTTATTTTTTTTAAATTAGGACCAGAGGGGGAAGATGACCTCTGGCCCACCGACACCACTTTCAGCAGCAACTCAGTTTTCCCGAGATGTCTCTCATCCAAGCCCATACCTGCTTAGCTTCTATCATTCGGCAGAGCCAGGGTACATGTTGGTATGGCTGCCAGCAATTATGTCACACTATATGGGGTAAAGTCGCCCGTTCATAATTTCCGACATTCGTAATCGGGGCCCGACGCTGGCAATTTGTCAGCAATGACAAAATCATGTCAAAATCGGGACGAATTCGTGTCATCTGACCCCAGCTTAAGAACGACCATTTTGGGTTTTCAAAGTTTAATAACTTTGTGGGGAAAAAAAGAGAGACCTGCTACTTCCTGGATTCTTCTAAAATTGCATATATTTGCATTTGAAATGTGTTTTAGATAAATTGCACACAAAAAAAGTTATAAGCTCTACCTAAAATGACCATGAGCGGTCAAAATGACCGTCTCATAATTTGCACATGATCGTGCGTGTTATGTCTCTATTTATGGCATGTTTTGGTTGCATCATTTCCTTCACGGAGTTCATTGCTCTGTCCTAGAAAAAAAAACTAGCGTTCTCCGGTGCAGAGAAATAGTCTAAATTTGATTTGATTATTGCCAACATGTCTGGTTACAGACACTGTTACAGATGTACCATGACTACCACCAACGTGTTGCAGTATTTACAGGCGTTGGACAGCGGCCATTTTAAATTGTTTGAAAAATAGTATTGAACATTGTTAAAATGTTAATTTTGGTGTCAGTTTCTTAACAGACATACTAATATATGTAATGCATTAATTTCTCAATTGGGTATTTATCTTGACAGAATATAGAGTTTAAAAACCGTGGCGGTCAAAATGACTGCCCACGATCGTTCTAGTAGTTTTTTATATTTCATGTTTTATAGGCCTTGTTACGTTTGTTAGATTAGCAATATGTGTTTTCTGTTTTGTTTTTCAGGTAATATTTTCACCTTTTCAATTTTACTATTCAAGTTCGACCATGTCTCTCTGAAATTTAAATTGTTTAAAAATAGTATTATAGCTGTTAAAATGTTAATTTTGGTGTCAGTCGTTTCCTAACAGACATACTAACATATGCAATGCATTAATATGTCTCTGCCTGCTGCCCAGTGACTGCTGGGATAGGCTCCAGCATCCCCCTGACCCTGAGAGCAGGATAAGCCGTTTGGATAATGGATAGATGGAATATAGAGTTTAAAATCTGGTGGTCATTTTGACTGCCCATGGTCGTTTTAGGTAGGAGTGAAATCCCAGTCGTTCTAGTGTAAAAGGGACAGCCGACACTGTTGTGTTACACATCATACCACCTCTGCTTCTGGAACACCAGCATGCTATGTAAAATCACACACCGGGGCATGACTATGCTGCCTTTGTTTGGTTCAGTGTAAAAAAAAAAAAACAGCCAGCGTGAAGATGGGTCGTCATCACAGCAGTATTGTGGGATCTGTGTAAAAATGCCATCAAATTGGTCCAACCTAAGGATCGAGTCCCCACAAACAGCAATATAGTGTACGCTGTTAAGTGCCGGGAGGATTCTCATTAATTGTATATCTGGGAAACCAGACCAACTCTGGCGACGAGGCTGGCACAACACAGAAGAGCTACCTCGTTAGGCCATGACTCCGTGGTCTACACCCATCTACAAGCCAGTGCCCACTCTTTCAAGGATGAGGATGTGCACATCCTTGACAGGGAGAAACGCTGGTTTGAATGGGGAGTCAAAACACTGGTTTGAGCAGGAAGTCAAAGAGGCCATCTATGTGAAGAGGGGGAATGACCATGACCATTCCTGAATCGAGGGGGGGGCAGGGGTACATCTGTAGCCATCTTAAGGTGTTGGGATTGAAACGATTCCCTAATCCTCTGTGCATAGTACACATGGCCATTGTAATGGTCACAGCAATTTGTATGTGAAACCGATAGCTGGTTCCGGTTGTGACGCAACTATACTGTTTACAAGGTTGGGGATACCTGCAGTCAGCTGAGAGTGACGAGGTCACATAGATGAGTGATGAAATGTTTCTCCCACTAAATGTTGTGTCCAGATGAACTGATTAAACTTTCTAAAAAAACACCTTCAGTTTGCTAGTCTGTCAAATTGTCAGACCTAGGATCATGAGAAAGGGCCATTTACACACATTAACCAAAACAAATTTAAAAGAAAAAAAATTCCAGAGAATGTAATGTCATACATACCACTTGTTGAAAGAATTGTGTGGCTCTTTTGTGGCTTTTCCAGAAGGGTTCCCCGTTCTTCTTCCGAGTTCACGATTCCAGAAATATAGCCACTGCTTCTCTTCAGTATTTGAAAAGATGAAAGCACACAGGATAGATCTATAAAACATAAAACCCAGAGAGCTAAGATTAACGTTAACCCTCTGATCACACTGCGATTTTACTTCACACACACACACACACACACACACACACACACACACAACTCAACTCATGCGCTCACTCGCCGGATGTGAACTGAAATGCTAACAATACGGTGCGATTCACTTTAAATTTGTTTACATTAGGGTTATATAATTTAACATTAGGGTTAACAAATTTAACGCTGACAATACACTGGACTGACTTCATTCTTTATAGCTCCGTGGGGCAAACGTTACCAAGCTCTCCGCGTGTGAGGCTTGTTTTAAAAAGGGATCCTGTTGACATAACGTTAGGTTGTCAACGGTTAGCTAACGTTAGCTAGCCAGTAAAATTCCTCTCAATATTTTCATGGCACATGTTAACGACATTGTAATGTTAGCATGACAGGATAGTTAAAAGTATTAACCTACATTATTTGTACAAAACTAAGGCAACTCAGCCTCTTTCGTGGGAACCTCGTGAATGCGCAATCAGAGCACGGGCTACGGCGGTCACGGAGCTCGCCGAAGCGTGCACTACTACGTTTAGCAAAACAATGCCCGTCCAGACAGACACTCAACTGGACATGGCGTATTCAAGTCTGCCCTCCTCTCTCGCTCCGTGTGTGCGTGTGTGCGTGTGTGTGTGTGTGTGTGTGTGTGTGTGTGTGTGTGTGTGTGTGTGTATCATCACCTGCTGGTGTAGCTAGTAACTGCACCTCACATTTGTGGATTTTTTTCCTACCGCTCTTCTGCGGTACGAATTGGACAGAAGTTCGCAAATAGGAGAGAAGTAAAATGTCACATGGCCCACAAACTGACAGGAAGCTATCCTGTGCAAAACTCGTTTCACGTGTACAAAGGGATCCATAAATGTGTAAATATCACTTTACATGTATTTGTTGTGGTGAAACTATTTACAAACCTATAACATTTTTACGTGAAATTGAAATACGTGTTTACAGTAAGTTTTGCATATTTGCGAACTGCTCTGTATTTTTGTGGATATGACTTAAGTTAAGTCAAGTCAATTTTATTTGTATAGCCCAATATCACAAATTACAAATTTGTCTCAAGGGGCTTCACACAACACAAAAAAAATACATGTTTGTGGATAGTGAAATATTTGTGGATCATGGTACACATTTGTGGATTGTCTTCTTTGTGTTACAACTATTAATGTCCAGTAAAAACTTTGTATTTTCGCTGATTAATGCTTCTGGGAATCTATCTGCTCCACTACCTACCATTTACCTTAGACTGTGTATTAATTCTTGTGTTTGCAAACAAAATGAGACCAAACAGTGCAGCCTTTACTAAACGACAGTTTGACAGAGAATGGAAGTGTTTTACATGACAGCAAGGCTAGAAAGAGAGCAGTGCTCAGTTGCCATTTTGGCCTGCCTAGGGGTATAATACTGAATGCAAGTGACAGGACCACAAAAATATTGTCATTGGATTAGTGGTGTACACAGCTAACCAGTTAGTTAGCCAGCTAACCACTTATTTTCAGTTCGATATTTATAACGGTTAAATGGTTAATTGGCATTAAACATTAGTTTCATTGACTTCATTGTGTAAGTTGGCATGAAAATGTTATAAATAAAACACAATAAGCAAACAGGCCATCTAGACATCAGCCTTTTGTTGTTCAACCAAAATCTGTGACCATATAGTTGTCCTCAATGCACAGAAAGCACCACCCCACTATTGTCACTACATGAAGTTAACTAAGGGACATCTAACCCCCCAGATCATTACTCTAACCTTACATTTTTAAATTATTTTTTATATAGTAAATACATAAACAGATAGTGCCAGGGGATCAGAACACTAACAGAAATCATGAATTAGCTCACAAAAATGTTATAAAGGGTACATACATTTATGGCTTTAATAGCTTTCCTATTTTTAGAATATAGGATTGTTGTAATGTATACTCTAACCTTTTTTTTTTTGGTTTAACAAAACTATTTACATCCAATTCAAAACATTACAAAGAGAACATAAACATATAAATAAAAAAAATTATAAACAATACAGCAGGGGAAAATGAAAAAACAAAACAAAAAATCAAATATGTTTAAGGCTTCGTATATTTTCAGTCTTAATGGCTTTTTTGTTTTTAATATTTTGCAGATTCAAAATAATACTTAAGTTCCATCTTAAATTGAACAATATGTGGTCTTTTACTTGACCATCTGCATTTGTGAATGTAAAATTTACCATATAAAATAAAGAGATTCAACAAAAAAATTTCTCTTGTTCTTCTTTTAATAAAAAATAAAATATCCTCTTTATTCAAATAAACTTTAATACAACCTATTCTTTCAAACATATGTTCAACCTCGAGCCAAAAAAGTTTCACACATTCATTCATAAAATAAATGTAGAACTGTTTCAACATCATAATCACAAAAAACACATTTTACTTCAGTGTCACGTTTGTATTTTTTAAGTGTCTGATTTGTTGGATAAACAAGATGAACTATTTTGAAATATACATCTTTAACTTTGTTGGTGACACTTATCATTAAAGGTCCATACTACATTCCAATCAGTGTTTTCAAATTGAGAATTCCTAAAATATTCTGCATAAGGAGTTGTATAATTAATAATATTACTAATATATCTATTATTACAATTTTTCCCCCTTAATGTCCATACCATTTAACATAATTTCACAGTAAAGGTAGGAGTTTCATTATATATATATCACTGCCTTGCAATAATCTTACTAAGCCTGAAGGAATGACATCACAATCTATCACAAACTCCCTAGGAGTGACCAGAATTTTGTATTTTCTTGAAAATTCTGTAAATGTGAGGTGTCCATTTTCATTAAGTAACTGTGTCACCCATAATATGCTATTATTAATCCAATGGTCAAAAAACAAAGATTTTGTGTTTGAACATAATGAGCTTGTTATTCCAAATTAAGTGTTTATGGGGAAAGAAATTATATTTGTAAATGAGAAGCCAAGATAAGAGGGCCTGCCTATGGAAATTGGATAACTTGACAGGGATTTTGTTTATATTGAAGTCGTATTTAAGAAGGAATTCTATCCCACCAACTTTTTAAAAAATGATATTTGAGATGAGGTACCAAAGCTTATTTTTGTTTTAAGATGCAATTCTTTATCCAGGTTACCTTAAATATTGTGTTGGATGAGTAAAATCAAGCATATTCAAACCACCATGTTTATAAGGATTGCATAATACTTTTCTGTTAAGATAATGGATCTTATTTTTCCATCCATTATCCAAACCGCTTATCCTGCTGTCAGGGTCGCGGGTATGCTGGAGCATATCCTAGCAGTCATTGTGCAGCTGGTGGGGAGACACCCTGGACAGGCTGCCAAGCCATCACAGGGCACTTATTTTTCCAAATAAACTTAAATAAGAGGCCGTCAACTTTCTTAACAAAAGATTTTGGAGCCTGTGATACCAAAGCAAAATAAATCAAGTGAGTTAACCTTCAGTTTTATATAAAAGAATATGACCTCTGAGTGACAAATCTCTCATCAAACACATGTTAAATTTATTTTGTATTTTATCTATTAGGGGAATTAAATTTAGGTCTGTTCTTGCTATTTGATTTTTGCAGATCTTAATGCCCAGGTATGGAACTTGTTGTTTAATTGGAATACCTACGACTTCATTTAACTGATTGGGTTTTTCTTTCAGTGCAAACAGTCCACGTTTTTTAATATTTAATACCTTAGGCAATCTATAGCTCTTTTTTTATCTCTCCCTCATTTCTTAGAAAAATTGTAGTATCATCTGCCAGCTGGGTACATTTGACCTCTGTATCTGATATTTTTAGTCCTTTGAAAGGGTCATTATTAATATGTAATGTCATCAACTGTATAACTAACAAAAACGGAAGGGGTCTCCTTGTTTTATACCTTTTGAGATGTTAAATCTAGGGATGGTGCCAAAAGACAATTTAACTATACTATTACATTCTTTATACATAGTTTGTATTGCATGCTTGTAAAAGGTCCAAATTCAAAAAAATCAATTGCATCATACATAAAATTGTGACTGACAGGGGTGTACAAGGTGCCCCGATAACACGATTACATTTTCTGTACCGCCATCTTGAGAGGACAAATGCTCATGCTAGACTGTTGTTTATAGATTTCTCCTCAGCCTTTAACACAATCCAGTCACATCTGTTAGCAGAAAAGCTAATCATCTCTTCAAACTTGGTCTTAATCTACGTAGTTGGCTGGATACTGAACTTCTTGACTGATAGGTCCCAGTGTGTGAGGGTTAATGGCTCCTTTTCCAGTCAGCTGTACTCTTCAACTGGTGCCCCTCTGGGCTGTTGCGTCTCCCCGTTACTCTACATCTTGTACACTGACTGTCGTAGCAACCATACCAATAGACACATATTCAAATTTGCTGATGATTCAGTGATTTTAGTCTTGATAAATGGGAGGAGGAACAACATGGACCTATGATCGATTTTGTGTCTTGGTGTGATTAGTCCTTTCTTCACCTAAAACTAAAGACATGATGATCAGCTTTAGAAAGACTCCTCCTAGTCCTGTACCAACCAGCATTAAAGGTGCTGACATTGAGCTTGTGGACAGCTACAAATATCTGGGGGTTGTTCTCGACAACAAGTTGTGCTTTGAAACTCATGTTGCTCTCACATCAAAGAAGGTCCAACAAGACTTTTTTTTTCCTGAGGAAAATGTGTACATTTAATGTCTCCTCCCAGATGATGACTCTCTTTCATACAAGTTTTATTGAAACAGTTTTAATGTATGGTATGGTTGCTTGACTTGATAATTTGACTCTGGCCAATAAGTAAAAGCTTGATTGACTCATCAAATGGGCTCGTAAGATTTCAGGGAGAAGTCGAGCCCAGCAGACTGACCTTTATAATAGGAAGGGTGTTCAGAAAGGCTACTTCCCTTCTGGAGTGCCACGGTCCCCCCCTTCGGCCAGAGTTTGAGCTGTTACCCTCAGGTTGTTGGGTGAGGATGCCCTGTATTAGGACTAAAAGATATAAGACTTCCTTTGTCCCCACTGCCATTCAATTGTTAAATACAGAGTTCTAACTGAACCGCGGCGCTCCCCCGTGCTGACAACTGCTTCTGCCACGGTGATAGTGGCCAAAACGGGGTTTAAGAAATATGCTGTGTATTTATTTGTATAAATTCATATTTTCTCACCTACAAATGCTAACATAAGCGATCGTTGGGCAATCGCGGTCAATGAAATTTAGTCTTAACGCACAAACGGAAGCTGGCTTTTTTTTAATTCAATAATCAAAAAGGCATTTCACAACTTTCAAAATAACAGTTGCAAATACAAACACTGAGCAAATACAACAACCATGCAAAGGAAGTTATGAACAAAAATAATAAAAGAAATCAGCCAACACAAAAATAAGATAAAAAAACACAAAGCGGTCAACCAGGAATTAAAGTGCCAAGATTCTCAGAAAGACATTGGGCTTTTCTTGATTTGATCAATTTTGCACATCTCTTGTGTATTTTAATTTCATTAACAAATCCATTAAACGGGGTTTGTTTTCAAGAAGCGACATTTGTGTTTGAAGAACTTTGCTAAGATAATTGGGTTATGGTACATAAATTCAGCTTTTCTGGCCCCCATTAAAAGAACAAGTTTTATATTTTCATATCTTAACTGCGGTGTTTGGAATGCATCCCAAGAGGTACTCGTGACCTTGCAGTCAAAGAACAGGTGTTCTGCTGTTTCAATGTCTGATCCACAGAAACCATAATTGTTCGAATCAAAATTGAATCTATGATGCAAGAAATCATTACATGGGTAGATGTCATTAAATGTTTTGAAATGCACTTCTTTTGCTTTGGGTGGTATAGGAAAAGTAAGATATCTGGTCCTTATCTTGATTATAGAGCTTCTAGTGTAATCTTGAAACTTATGTTTCCTCTTCAAGGGCGAGGGAAAACAGAGTAGTAGTAAAGCTAGTTCTTAAAAATCTATTACTGCATTTTATATCTTAAAAAAATGGAATCCGGCTATAACTAATGGGGGAATCTTTGTTATAACAGTAGAATACATCAACATGCCTTTGATTAAAAGGATCATTGCCTGTGGGGTTGCTTTCATTACGTTATTATATTGTCTGTTGGTGCAAATCAGATCATATTTTTGAATGAAAACATATCGTAGCAGATTTCCATTATCGTCCATTAAATCTTGAATCGACCAAATACCTTTCTCCATCCAATCTTTATCAAAATTAAAAAAAATTATTTTAATTGAGATGCATCTATTGTTCCAAATTGGCATATTGTGCGGGGTAAAGTTATGTTTGTATACTAGCTTCCAATAACGAAGAACTTGCTGATGAAATGCAGAGAACTTAATGGGTAGTTTAGAAATCTCAAAGTCACATCTTAACAAAAAATCTATACCACCAAAATTCTTAATTATTTTAGAAGAAAGATCAACCAAAAACTTTCAAGATTTTTATCAAAATTTTGTATCCATTTCAACTTGATGATACCATTCACTGGATCAAAGTCAATTGCATTTGGACCACCTTCCTCAATAGACTTCACAATATCCCCTTTTCTTAAGTAATGATGTTTATTTTTCCAAATAAAGTTGTAAATATCTTGATTAATTGATTTGATGACCTTGTCAGGGAAACCTAAAGAATACGCAGGATACGTTAGTCTTGATAAACCCTCCATCTTCGTGAGTAAAACACGTCCAAAAATGGATAAGTCCCTTTCTAGCCAACTATTAAGAATAGCTCAGTTCTTTTGTATATTATTCTGTAAATTGGACTTTTCCCTAACCTTTAGATCCTTAGAAATTATAATCCCTAAATATTTAACCTAATTTTTAACTGGTATATCATGCACAGTAATCAAAGGGTGATGCTGAATGGCCATCAATTCACATTTTTTCACATTTAAATGTAAACCAGAAGCCTTTGAGAAAAAAGATATAACATTTAGTGCTGCAGGAATCTGTGCATTGTTTTTAAGAAACAAAGTGGTGTCGTCTGCTAATTGACTTATTACCAATGAACATTTAAAGGCTCTATGTCTGGGCTGTTTTTTATAAGGATATCTAACAACTCAACCACAAGATTAAAGAGTAACGGAGAGCTCGGACAACCTTGACGAATTCCTCTTTTTATGTTAAACCTACCAGATGTTCCATGTGGGAGAGATATCGAATTATTAATATCGTCATATAACATTTCAATTACCCTTACAAAATGTATTACCAAATCCAAAATGTTCTAATGTTTTAAGCATGAACGAGTGTTCAACCGTATCAAAGGCCTTGTAAAAATCCAAAAAACAACAAAACCCTCACCTTCAATCAAATGCCTATAATCTAATAAATCTAAGACCAGCCTTATGTTATTATGTATAGACCTGTTTCTAAGAAAACCCGATTGAGTGTCACTTATTATCTGTGTCACACCATCCTTCATTCTGTCAGCAATTATGTGAGTAAACAGCTTGTAATCTACATTCAATAGTGTCACAGGATGTAAATTGTCAATATATCTTTTGTCTTTACCATGTTTAGGTATAAGAGTTATGAACCCTTGTTTCATTGTAGTCATTAAAATATTATTCTCTATAGATTCACTTATAGCATCAAATAACAATTCTCTCAAGTTTTCCCAAAAGAATTTGTGAAAATTCGAGGTCAGACCATCTTGTCCTGGGGCTTTTCCTAATTATATTCTCTTAACAGCACTATCCAGTTCTTCCATACGGATATCAGTCACAAATTTCTTTAAAAGCTGTGTCTATCTTGAGGATATGCTGTTTTATACTCTCCATAAAGGCAAATGAATCACTCTCAGAATAGGAGGAAGAACATAACACAGTATAGAATCTATAAACTTCTTCAGATATATGTCTAGGATCTGTGCGTTCAACATCATTAATCATTAATACACTAACTGTCTTCCTCTCTTGTCTCTTCCTTTCTAGCCCACTAAAGTAGGAAGTGTTCTTTTCCCCATCCTCTATCCATTTAGCTCGGGATCTTACATAGGCACCTTCTGCAGCTTATAAGTCTGTTTTTCTCCTCATCAGATACCAATGGCCTATTACAGCATTCGCTAATATCCCTTAGTAATTTAACCTCATATTCTTTTTGTTGCCTACATTTAGCTTTACTGAATTTGAAAGCTCCCTAACTTTAAATTTAAAATACTCCCATCTACTACTATAGCTGTTTATAGTCATATCATTCTTCATCTTCAGCATTAAATCTTTTAACAGCTTTAGTATAATCCTCATCTTTTAACAGGTAGGCATTAAATTTCCATTAAACGTCCTAACTCCTAGGTTCAAGACAAGGTGTATTAGACAGTGATCTGTTAGAGGAGTGCTAGAGATTGACACATCAGATACATCCCTCATAATTTCGGGTGCAGCGAACCAAAGATCTATTCTGGATTTACAGCTACCATTGGGTTTAATCCATGAAACTGACTAACATCTGGGTATCTGTCCCTCCAAACATCTATTAGCGAATTGGAATTAGTGAAATCAAGAATTGTAGTATTATATTGGTTAATATTATATCTAGAGGGACATCTATCTTGCCATTCATCAGGTGTCAAATTAAAAAACCCACTTGTCAAAATAAATTCTGTATGATAATGGTCCTTATATTCAGAAATAATATGTCACACTTGATAACAGCAGCTTATTTTGGTTACTATTGTTGTATCCATAAACATTAGTCAAAATAAAAATTTACCTTCCACATTTAACACAACAGCCAGCCAATGTCTGTCCACATCAGCTTTGAACGTGACTACCTTCCCAGGACATCGATTGAAACATATGGCTACACCTCCAGAACGGTTAGATCCATGACTGAACACTATTTTCTCTCCCCACTGGTTTGACCAGAAGGTGGCATCAGCGTCACATGAGTGAGTCTCTTGTAGAAAAGTGCAGTGGGCCTTTTGCTCTTTACAAAATAAGAAAATAGCTTTTCACTTCACATTGTCTTTCAGACCCCTTGCGTTTAACAAAATAAAGGCTAGACTTGTGTTTAACAACAATGTAAAAACTGCTGGATGAACTCAGCAATAACAAATAACCAAAAAAAGAAAACAAACAGTAACTTAAGCCTAAGCGTCTTTTTTTTTTTACTTTCCTTTAGAGGTAGAGTGAAGGGTCATCCCTCATGTAAACTCAAATATCCCCCCACATTCAACTTGTGTTGTAACTAGTCAATGTCTCTAGTGCGAACCTACTTCTTCTTTACATAAATGCGGCGACCGTTTATGAATCCGAAAGACCCACAAAAGTATGCCTTTTCACCTGCCTTTCTCGCTTGCTTAATGCGTGGCCACAGGGCTTCCCTCTCCAGCTTGTCATCTCTGGTCAAATCTTCAGTGAAACGGATCCCTGCATCCTTGCAGATCTGAGACTCCTTGGTCATCTTCCAAATGCCATCCCTGTGTTGATGTTTAGTAAACTGGATGATCACCTGGCGGGTTCTGTTCTCCCCATGTCTTCCAATCCGATGGACTGTGTCCACATACTCATCCGTTTTCTGTGACCACTCTGGGGTGGTTTTTCCGAGCAGCTGTATCACGTCATCCTTGATGTTTTCACCCATTTTCTCCCTCATTCCTTTGATCCTCAAGTTCCACCGTCTTTTGTATCGGTCCTGCTCTCTCCCCCTTTCTCTGAGTTCGTTGACGTCTTTGCGTAAGGTGGATACTTTTGTTTCCAAGGTATAAATCCTCTCCTTGCATTCCTTCACCTCCGCTGTGTTGAACTTCATTGCCTTCGTGAGATTAGCAATCATCACTGTGTTCCATGTCATCTTTTTACCAAAATCTTCCATCTTTTTCTCTTGATTGTCGAATCTGGCCGTAAGTACATGGATAGCATTGAGCACACCGGAGGATGGGGGCTCGTAATTTTTGGTCAGTTTCCGAGTGTGGGCTCCTTTGGACGGTGTAACAGGTGGGGAATCATTCATGTCTTTGAGGTTCCATTTGCTGCTGCTAGCTTTGCATTCCATAGCTTGAGCATACCCATGCTCCGCTGGGGATATGTTTCTAGGATGTTCTGCACGTGTTTTTTGTGCTTCCTGCTCACTTTTTCCCTTATTATTTTTGCATGACATGGTCACACTACTATTTTCGAGTGGTTAGTGGGGGTAACCTGCCTAAATATCAACTTTAGAGGAACTTTTCTACACACGCTTTGACTATGTGCAGCCGCTCAGTCCGCCATCTTGCCGAAATCAATGGAAATCCATGGTTCCGGTGTTGTTTGAGTGGAGCAATTTCTCCATCCCACTTCCAAGACCGGGGATTTGGGAGGGGAGAGAGCGACCAATGGCGTAGGATGACACACCGGACGAGGAGGCTGAAACAATCCCCAGGGACCACGACTACACTTTGGCTCCGGATCCTGCAGTTATTGATTTAGCTCTCAGTAAAGACATGTCTCTTGTAAAGGCATGGGCAAAGAAGCCTGAGTAGCTTTATTGAAGATGCCACTGGCTCCATCCCCAAAAAAGCCTAGCAAGGGATGTATTGTCTTGAGGACAAAATGTCAATCCTGTAAATAGCAATTACTCTGTATACTTACATGAAATCTGTTTTATATTGTTAACGTTGTTTGATATTGGTTTATTGAAATCATTTCACTTTGTTCAGTGATGATGAAATGAGTTGTATACTATCTTGATGATGTGAATCTTGTAAATAGCAATTATTTGTATATACACTATCTGAAATCTGTTTTATGTTGTTCAAGTTATCGAACATTTGTTTACTGAAATACATTCACTTTGTTCAATTTATTTTTTTGGTCAGCCACCCATCAGTTCTGCTCATTTACCTTTCTGTAACAATTACTGTAGTTAATACAACATTCCAATGCTAATCATGTATCCTTGTTACACTGAGTTAAAGCACTCCAAATAACAATCCCTGTCAAAACACTCAACACAGAGAGAAAAATAAGACATCCACAGAGTGAAACGGAGCAGAGGGAGTTAGCAGATAATTAGAATAAGTATAATTACAATTAAAATAAGTTCTCATTCTAATCAAACATCTGTAAATATGAGGAAAGTATTGTTCTTGCAACGGCATTTATAACCTTTTTTTGTTTTAACTCAAACTTAATTTAATCATGTTATGTGATCTGCCACTTCAGTACACTTTAACAACAAATATTAACGCACTATAGAAAATTACAGATAAACATTTAAACATACAGTATTACAATATATACACTACCACTGACTATCCCTGTAACAAACTGAGCTGAGTAAGGCAGCGTGCAGAGCAGTTCTCTATTGCAGGGAAGCATAGAGGTAAAAATCAAAAAAGAAATGGTCAATTTTTTCTTTGATTATGGCTGTGATTTCTTTGTCTCTGGAAATCCTCTGAATGAACATGGCTTCCTGTGTGTAGACAACAAAGTCACACCATTCAAGTCCAGAAATTAACAGCTGACCGTGGATCTGCCAAAAGTACAGATGGGATTTCCTTGGTGTATGTGTGCCCTCACTGATTTTAATGTATGGGCAGTCCACATAACTCGAAACATTTGGGCATTTAATTTCAACAAGGCCAAACTCTGGCTACTCCTTTGGGTCATACACTATGCCATCAGGGGATGACTCCATCCAAGGTGCGTCAGGGTGGATAAGGAACCCACAAGGATATTGACTAACCTCCCTTGCTCTCCCTTGCACTTCTACTGCTGCAGGTTCCATGTCCAGCCCCCTCCTTATGTCTGCAGTGTGATGGTTGGGTCTCAGAAGCCTTACAAATATCCATAATTAAACTAAAATTACCATGTTAAGAAATTTAGTTACCATGGTTCTTGGTTTATGCCACATCTGTTCAGTTTCTGTCCAGCTGTGTGTTGGGGGAACAGAGGTGATCTTCAGATGGGAATAATGTGCAGTCTGGTAAAGAAGCGCTGCCACATGGTTGCATAAAGCTGCACCTGCCACACAGGTACACTGGCAGCTTTGTAGCTGCACAGGATGGAAATCCAAAAGTACAATCTGTGAAAATACACATCTGTTACAATACATACTGTACTTGCTGCAAGTGCAGTTAAACATTAAAATATTCTTTTTAAAAACAATAAATTAGTGAACTTTTGTTACAAAGGAGAGTACATGAGTACAGTGAGAAAAATATGAATGATGTATGACTTGATTATATGAATGAGGGAAAAAAAATGAACAACCCCCCCCCCCGCAGTTGATATGCACTAATGTGTAAATCAAAACTTGTAGCCA
Organism: Lampris incognitus; assembly: GCF_029633865.1. Lineage (NCBI taxonomy): Eukaryota > Metazoa > Chordata > Actinopteri > Lampriformes > Lampridae > Lampris > Lampris incognitus. Next base: position 21,489,768 of record NC_079227.1, read on the forward strand.
AATCGTTACTAATCTCACTTTACTCATTTAAACTAATAGGGAACACAGAACGTGTGTAAAATAAGTGACAGAACTCAGAACACAATATAGTTTCTGTGAATCCCATTACTTTTACAAATTTTTACACACTAGGTTTATGTATGGGGTATCATACGAAATATATATTTATCGTAGCCTTTAACAGTATTAGATTCATAGTAGTGATATGATTCACAGAAACTATTGATTTGACGAACGGGGAACCTGTCTCATGAACCAGTCTGCACTGAACCTGCAGGATAACTTTCCCTTACGCTCAAACTGTGAGGCTTTTGGCTTTTCCTCATAGATTTATAGCACTCAGCCCTAATGGATAGTTGTTGAATCCTTGTTTGAAACTGAAATTGACAATAATGTTAGGAAAATTGTAGCAGTGATTGGCACATAGAAAAATAAAGGAAATGTGACTTTGAATACGGGGAACTGGTGTGGATCGAGAAGGGAAAGGAAAGCAAGTCTCTTGTGGTCTTTAGATCTGTTTGTGATCTGGGTCTGAATGTTGTTGAGGATGTCATTGTGCAGTTTTCGGTATTTTAAACGAATGTCCCCATGCCCCTGGCCTCTCCGTCCTTCTGGCTCACCTACGTCACGCTCAGTCCCATCATAAATCGCATCAAAACGGTCTCTCTGCTTTTCGATATTTTCACAGAACTCTTCCACTCTGGCCAGGCAGAACTGCGTATCTAGTGCCTTGGACTGAAGAATCCCAGACAGTACATCTGCATAAGCAAAAATCTCACAAAAAGTTGACAGCAAAAAGTTAAAGTCGAAGCTGTTCAGATGTGCGATATATCCATCTGCACTGCGTACAGCATCATCTTCATATTCATGGTGCTCAATGATGTACTCAAAAAGCTCCCTCAGTGCATCTTTAAAGTGAAACTGTAATCCTCACAGAGGACCCCCCCCCCCCGTTTTCGCTATCTGACATTTTTTGTAAATAACAAGTGACGAGCGGTACCGAGCCCCACCCACCCTGGAAGACAGTAGCCAATAGCTTTGAATTCATAAAACCACACCTATTTTTGGTTATGACTCAAACTCCCAATGTTAAAAAATGTGTTCAGAAAGAGCATGTCAGTCTCTCTTTAATCTCGATCACAGTGCTGACCAACCTGAAAGTGAAGTTCCACCTTGTTGGTGCTACTCGTGGGAGTCGCCGTTCACATATTTGATCTAGCAGTTCCGTGCGTTTCAGAGACCTGGAGAGAATGCAACCAGTCCAGAGAGGTGTGAGAAAAATATCTTGCATTCTCTCATCTTCGCTGCACCTTGTGTCAGGACTAAATTAAGGGTGTGCGCATAACAGTGGATAAATAGAGCCAGAGGGAACTGCTCTTTCACTTAAGCCTGGAGTCCATTTAGACCGGATGCCATGACGGCTGCACCATCATAACACTGGGCCACAACTAAGTGCACGCACTCACACTCCTCCAGAAATTTGAGGATGAGAGCTGCAATGTCTTCTGCTCACTTGCCCTCTGTCACATCTTCAAACTTTAAAAATCTCTCTTTGACACCACAGTCAGTCACATAGCGCAGCACAAGAGAAAGCTGTGCTGCATTGCTAATGTCCGTAGATTCATCAACCATAACCGCAACAAATGGTGCTTTGCTTATCTCTTTAATTGCTTCCCCCAGTGCATCCCAAACAGCACTAACCAAATCATTCTGTATAGTTCCTGAGGTGCCAGTGAACACCCTGTTGTCAGACAGGTGGTGATACAAGTCCTTGCCATGCTCGGCCAAAAATGAAAGAAGCTCCAGATAATTACCTTTATTAGTTGAGTCCTTGCCCTCATCATGACCTCGAAATGCTAACTCCTGTTTCCCCAGGAAAATGACACAATGAATCAGCTTCTTCAATCTCTCCGTTTTGTCTCACTTTTTCATTGTGCATTTCTGTTTTCCTTCTTCATTGCTCATTCAGTTGCAGGTCCATTCTTGTGTCCCCAAATGTTTTGAGTTTGACTGTTGCCTGGAGGTGTCCTGTGCTATCCTGATGTCTTAATGCTGACATTACGTTACATTACATTACATTACAGTCATTTAGCCGACGCTTTTATCCAAAGCGACTTACAATAAGTGCATTTAACGTAGGAAATCAGGAGAACTACTAGTCATCAGAGGTCATAAGTGCATCTAAACAAGCATCTAAGAGCAAAACCAGTGCTAAAGTAAAAGTGCAAGAAAGATTTAAAAAAAAAAAAATTTTTTATGAGTGAATACAATAAGTGCTAAGAACAAGTAACAGGGTAGTAGTTCTTAAAGAGGTGAGTTTTCAACATGCGCTGAAAGATGGGCAGCGACTCCACTGTCCTGACATCAGTGGGGAGTTCATTCCACCACTGTGGGGCCAGGACAGAAAAGAGCCGTGACTGGGTTGATCGGCAGCAAGGGCCTCTGAGCGAGGCCCTCTGTAGATTCACAGCGTAGCTTCTTTTTTGTCCTTGCCCCACAGTGGTGGAAGGGTTATTTTAAGGAGGAACATGTTTTAATCCCATATTTTATCTAGGCTATGTATTGGTTTTAACATAAATTACTTACAACATTATTATTATTAATCTTATGTCTTTCAAAACATAAAGGAATATTTAAATCTATTCCAACAACCATTCAGTATCATAGTGATATCTGAGACCTGGCTCAACAATGAGAAAGGGGTGGATTTTGAGATGGATGGATATAATTTCCAATGACTCCTGGGATAGGCTCCAGCGTCCCCACTACCCTGAGTAGGATAAGCAGTTTGGATAATGGATGGATGGGTATAACTTAAATTACACGAATAGGAAGAACAAGAAAGGAGGTGGTGTCGCGCTACTATAAAAAGGTTCAACAAGTGTGCACACTTGTTGAACCTTGTAGGCTAGCAGTTTATTGCAGAAAAAAGAAAAAACGTCGGCTAACTGGTTTTCCACTGGTTATTGACAACTGTTAGTTAGCCTGTAAAATAGCCATTACTCCCATCAACGACTGACAACGACTCCTAGAGGATAAATTCTGAGTCTCATCACCAGCCAGTCAGATTAGCTAGGTCTAGTCAGAAAGGCACGAACTGAGGAAGCCTCTTGGATGAGAGGCGAAACGTCTTCACGGATATATACCAAGTCCAGTTGCACTTGATTCAACTCCTTTGGATAACCATGACCTGGATGAATGAGAACATTCACAGACATTACTCCCATCCTTAATCCAATGTTATTCCTCCACCTCTTACCCAGACTGATCAGTGAGCGCACTGTGGAGGAGAACATTCTGAAGAAAGCCAACCAGAAGAGGATGCTGGGAGATATGGCTATTGAAGGAGGGAACTTCACCACTGCCTTCTTCAAAGAGGTAAGGGTTTACTGAGGGCAAGTCCCACAATACTTATCAAGCAGGGTGGTGAGAAGGCATACAAGAAGTTAAACCAAATAACCAACTTTTCTTAAAATCTTAAATCTATGGTTTTGGAAGTAATTTTTTTCTCCTACTTTTATCTTCCATCTATACTATCTTCTGGGTCGTTTTTTTTTTTGTAATATCTAATAATTTCTCCAGCTTTTTACCTCCTTCCTTTTTTCTCTTCTAACCTCTTACACAAAACACATTGCATTGAATTTACTATTTGCTGCATTAAGTTCCATTGTTTGAGGGCACATGCTAAAACCATAAAAAGCTTTCCACTCTGCAATCTTCCTCATATTTCTCCCTAGAAATTGATGTGAAAATTGCTTTGTTATCCTCTGCGTGTTCCCACAGAAACACGCAGGCAAGGAAAAACAACTTAATCTTTGAATTTTCATGTCATTTTTAACTGTTGCTCGAAACTTTTTTTGAACTTGTATATCACTCCACATTTTGAAATGTGTTAACTCTACAAAACACCTCTTTGCAGACTTTACCAAGGTATCTTGTCTCTGCTCTGCTCTTTCACCTCCCCAGCAAACCATTCGTGAGCTGTTTGACGTGAATGACGGGGAGAAGAGAGAGGTGGCAGTGGAGCTGTCAGTGCCCCAGGCTGAGGAAGAGGAATCAGGCAGTAAACAGAGCACCACCATCCTAGAGCAGGTTAGCCACATGACATGCCATCATACATATGCAGACTTGTGTAGTCGATCAATCTTATTATTGCGTCTTCCTAATGTTTGATGATTGGGGCCAAAGAAATTTGCATTATGCAAAAACGGTGTAGATTGGTAAAATGTTTAGGTCGGGCTAAGTTGAATGTTCTGCTTATGTGTGGTGGTTTATCGAGGTGCAATGTAAAATTTCTGTCCTTGTTCAAGAAAAGTGGGAAAATAATGTTATTTTAAAAAATATATAGCAGTGATTGACAGTTTATTTGTTAATGATGTTTATGTCAAATTGGATTGGTAAAGAGTTGGTTTGAATTCAGCAGATTGCATTTGCAAAGATTATTTATCATACACTCATGAACCAAAACATTATGACTACTCACAGGCGAACTGAATAACATCGATCGTCTCCAAACAGGGGCTCATGTCAAGGTCTGGGTAGATTAGACGGTAAGCGAACAATCATTTCTCATAGTCAATGTGTTGGATGCCCGAGAAAATGGTCCAGACGACTGGGTCAGAGCATCTCTGAAACGGCAAGGCTTGTGGGGTGCTCCCAGTCAGCAATGGTGAGTACCTACCAACAGTGGTCCGAGGAGGGGGTGTTGGCTGCCAAAGGTTGATCGATGCACGAGGGCAACGAAGGCTATCCCATCTGATATGAACCGATAGAAGGTCTACTGGGGCACAAGTCACAGAAAATTTGAATGATGGTTACAGGAGGACTAGGTCAAAACACAACAGTGCATCACATTCTGCTGCGTATGGGGCTGCGTAGCCACAGGCTAGTCGGAGTGCCCATGATGAACCTTGTTAAAAGCACCTACAATGGACATGCGAGCATCAGAACAGGACCTTGGATCAGTGGAAGAAGGTCACCTGGTCCGATGAGTCCCGTTTTCTTTTAGATCACGTGGATGGCCGTGTACATGTGCGCCATTTTTCTGGGGAAGTGATGGCGTTAATATGCACTGTGGGAATACGACAAGCTGGTGGAGGGAGTGTGATGCACTGGGCAATGTTCTGCTGGGAAACCCTGGGTCCGGCCATTCACGTGGATGTCAATTTGACACGTGCCACCTACCTAAACATCAATGCAGACCCAGGTACACCCTTTCATGAACAATGGTATTCCCTGATGGCAGTGGCCTCTTTCAGCAGGATAATGCACCCTGCCACACTGGATACATTGTTCGGAAATGGTTTGAGGAACATGATGAAGTGTTCATAGTGTTGCCCTGGCCTCCAAATTCCCCAAATCTCAATCTGATTTAGCATCTGTGGGATGTGATGGACCGACATGTTCAATCCACGGCGACTCCACCTCGCTACTTACAGGACTTGAAAGATCTGTTGCTCATGCTTTGGTGCCAGATATCACAGGACACCTTCAGAGGTCTTGTAGATTCCATGCCTCAATGGGTTGGTGCTGTTTTGGCGGCACACAGAGGACCAACAGCATATTAGGCAGGGGGTCATAATGTTTTGGCTCATCAGTGTATCAACACAACTCAGGCTTTTACCAGTGTGGTGAAGATATTTAACCTGGTCATTCTCAAAAATGAATGTTACAGGCCTTATGTCGAGCTGAGGATGAAGAGGATATCGTAGCAGCCTCTCAAGCCAAAGCAGAGCAGGTAGCAGAACTAGCTGAGTTCAATGAGAACATTCCATTAGATGATGGAGGGGAACAAGAAGAAGTGGAGGAGCTTTCCAAGGCTGAGCAGGAAATAGCTGCTCTGGTGGAGCAGGTAAATGAAATTAGTTTGAATTTATGGCTGTCTGAATTTCCTGTCAGTGATCTTCATATAATCTCAAATTCTTCATTTATTGTGGCTAGCATAAACATCATTGCTCTATCCCAGGCTACATGCTAATTGTAAAAAGCATGCTAATAAAATTTTCATTCATATGGCCATAGTACTTTCAATTTCAAGAAATGCTTGTTCTTTACTGCTAAGAGAAGCAATTGAGGTAAAATGGAAATTGTATTTAAGACTGTCTTGCTAGTCCACATTAGCTCTAAATTATCTGCCTCTGCCTCCCGCTAGCTGACTCCCATTGAGCGCTATGCTATGAACTTCCTAGAGGCTTCATTAGAGGATGTGTGCAAAGAAGAGCTAAAGCAAGCAGAGGTAAGATCACATCTTCACCATTTACAGAGTTACGTTAAATAAAACATCTGTCGTTAAACAGTTTAATAATGAATGTAATAACAAATCCCCAATCATTAAACCAAATACAAATAAAAATTTAGCTCATCTACAAAAGGCTAAAACATTGAACTGAAAATATATTTTTTTCTGAAATGTTAATTAGGCTTATGTCAGTTTTGTGAAAATGTCATACAAATTCTGTCCTGTGTGCATTGTCTGTGTGTGTGCATGCATGTGTGCACGCATGAATAGGAGCAAGTGGAGGCTGCCAGGAAGGGTCTGGATCAGGCCAAGGAGGAGGGCTTGAAGCTCCATGCTTCATCTGAGGATGATGATGATGATTTCTCATCACCAGCCTCTGTGGAGCCTGTTCAGCCCACTCCAGCCCGCCGTGGCCGTAAACCCAAGGACAAGAGCGCTACTTCCACAAGGTCCAGCTGTAGGCTACGTGGGGCCTCACCTGAACCTGAACCCAATCCTCCCACCCTCAGAGAAGTGCCTGAGAGACTCCGCTTTGGTCTTAGAGGACGAGGAGCTGCCAAAGACACCTCTGCAGCGTTCACAGCCACCAGCTCAAGCACCACTGCTGCGCCAGCCCGCTCAGACCACCCCAAGACATCATCCAAAATCCAAGATTTCCCAAAGCCCTCTAAAGCTTCTTCTCCTGCCCGAGATCACCAAAACGTCAAAACCAGGACTCTGCCCAGTCGCTCTCTCCCCAGCCCAGTGCCTTCCAACGCTTCCACCTCTCCCCCCGGGGGGAAACCACAAACTGTTGGGGAGACAGACAGCAGGTCTGCCAGGAGAGCAGAGAGAGAGAATGAACAGGAAAGTGGACTGACTATACTGTCACCAGAGTCCACCTGTCCAGTGGACCACCAGCTGTATTCAGCTCAGGCCAGAGATGATGACAGCAAAGAGCAGGGCTCACTCTCTCCCCCTTTGGCCAGCTCCCGCTCACCACGCAAGCGCCAGAGTGCTGACGGTGAAGTTCTCCGAGGCCTGTCGGAAGACTCACCATCTGCCAAAGTCCTGCGGAAGCTCCCAGGGCGGCTGGTTACTGTTGTAGAGGAGAAGGAGCCCAGGAGAATAAGACGGAGAGGTAGCGGCACAGGAGGCCAAGGCTCCTCAGAGGAGACGATGACAGAGGAGCACATGGGCAGTTCCACTGATGAACCAAGTAGAGACTCTATGTCTCAGAGTCCTGACAGCAAAACTAAAGGGACCCTCTCTAAATTGGTTCAGGACCAAGACTCCAACCCTAATCTCCCTGCACTCCCTCAACCTGTCAGGGGCTATCCCCCATACTCCCCACCACATCTTTCTCCTGATATGCCCGTCCTGAGGAATCTTCCTGTACGACGTAGGCTGGAAACAGAGTCCCGCATGGCCGCCCAGCTTGGGGAGCACCAACAGCAGCATCTGGGTAGGGGCAGGGGAGGGAACCAATCCAGGAAAGTGGACATACCACCTGGTAAAGACACCACCTCTACAGAGCCCAATGTAAATTCCATCATAGCACCAGTCAAAAGAAAGCGGGGTCGGCCCCCTAAAATTCCTCAAAGGCTGCCAGAGCCTGAACGTCTTGTATCTCCTCCAGCCCAACCCATTTCTATCATTGAAGAGGTGAGTCCCCGTCTCTCCCCAAAACGCAAGAGAGGTCGACCCCGCAAAGATATGACAGCAGGTTCAGATGCTGTTGGTGCAGAACAGAGTGCTAATAATGCCGCTTCCATGACAACTGGTGGTGTATCTGACCCACCAACAAAGACTGCTGCCCACAAGTCTGAGTCTGTTGATGCTAACACAGAGCCACGGGTCCTGCCTCTCTCCACTATTCCCGAGTCCCAGCCTCTTAGAGCAGCTGTTGTTAGCACTGTTGAACCCTCCTTATCTGCCACAGCTGAGGAAGCTATCACAAAGACGACAGTACCTGCCCAATTTCTAGCTACCACTCCAAATCCATCCCAAGGCTGCACATCAGCCACAGACCAGGCTTCAACACCAACCTCAGCCCAAGCCTCTAGCCCTAAAATATGTCAAACCAAAATACCTACACCCCCTCCACCTGCCACAGCACTTCCCACAGCAGTCCCCTCATCAGCTTCTGCCCAAGTTGCTAGTTCAGCTTCGATTCCAGGCCCAGCCACAACATCAGCCCATGTCTCCTCTGCACCCTCTACTTCTCTTCCTACTCCAGCTACTGTTCCAGTCACTGATAGCCCAAATACCACAGCTTTTGTAGTACAACTTCCTGCTGCAACCACAATTTCAACAACTGTCCCAGCTGGAAAACCAACACTTGGGGCTTCTGCAGATTCTGGAGTTCATGTAGAGTCCAAACTTACAGCTCCTCCCACAGAAAAAACAACCATCCTGGCACCGACCAAAACTGCCACAGTTACCAAACCAGCATCCACTGTACTCTCTAAATCATCCCCTGAAGCACCCTGTACCACTGGAGTCTCGGCCGTAATAATACCAGCTCCTGCCACTACTGCAGAAACAACAAACCTTTTACCACTTACCACTGCTTCAGCAAAACTTGCTCCTACAACATCAACTACTATTGTGAAGAATAACCCCCCTGACTGTATTCACCCCCCTGCAGAACCCCGTACTCCAAACCCTGTCACAATCACTCTTGCACAAACCACATCGACCCCAAGTACAGCTTTAGCTAAACCAGGTTCAACTTCTTCTCCTGTTGCAGCAGTAACTCTAACAACTTCTTTAAAAACAGTTAAAGCAACTACATCAACCCAAGAAAAGTCTGTCCTAGTTTCTACCACAACTTCAGCCAAGTCAGTTTCTGCTACATCAGCACCTCTAAAGAGTGTGGCAGCAGCTTCTTCTTCATCCTCAGTGAATGAAGTCACAGAATTGACCACAGGCCCACCAAGGACTACTATAACAACCACCAAAGCCCCTGCAAAACTAATCACAATTTCTTCAACAGCAAAGACTGTCACAGCAATTACACAAGCCCCAATGATGACTGTCACACCAACCACCACTTCCTTAGAAAAGTCCATTGTAGTTGCCTCCACAGCTCCCTCCCCTGTTCCAACAAAGTCTGCCACCATAACTAGTACAGCCTCAGCAAAGGCTGTTACTGCAACTACATTGGCCCCAACAGAGGGGGTCAGAGAAACAACCCCTCCAGCCTCAACAAGGACTGTTGAAATGACACCTTCCAAACAAGTTATAACAACTACTCTGACATCCACGGTAAAGACCGTCATAGCAACAACCACATTTTCAGTAACATCTGCTACAAGTGGTGCTGTAGCCACAGTTACAATGACTACAGCCACTACATCAACCCCATCAACGTCTAACATTAATGCTACCACGGTCCCAACAAACACCATCACCGTAGCTAAATCCTCCCCTGTTAGAACCATTGTCCCTTTATCCTTGGAGGTATCATCTACAGTTAGTACAACCAAGACTGTTTCTCATGAATCCGGCACACACAGCCTTACAGTCACACCCTCTTCGGTACTCAACTCAACTACCACTGAGGTCCCACAAGGGGTGTTGACTACAGGGGAAAAACAGCCCCTGCCCAAGGTTTCTACACCTGCTCCCTCCAGTGGCTTGGAGAAGGAGTCAACACAGAAAAAGCATGCACCTAATGAAGACTCTCAGCAGGTAATGGACATGGAGGTAGATGTGCAGGTTAAATCTGATAGTGGGACAGAGGGGCAAGACAAAAAGCAGGAGATCGATAAATCTCAGCCCAAAAAGAGAAAAGTGGAGAGTTTGCCAGAGGCCAAAGACTCTGCAGTGGCTCCTGCTCTCTCTGACTCCAAAACTCAAGTGGCTGCTAAAAAAGCAGAAGCTGAGCACCAGGAGATTGAGGAGAGCATTGGAGATGAGAAAGAACTCAGTCAGAAAAGGCCACTCAGCCGTCAGAGTAGTCAGGAGTCAGCTCGCTCCTCTTCAGCCTCCTCTGAGTGCTCCACTTCTACCCTCACCCGTCATGCCCACCACAAGCGGACTTATGAGAACAGGCATCCACCCAAAAGAAGGCGAGTGGATGTCACCTCTCAGCTGGAGAAAGAGGAGGATGGGGAGAAGAGAGGGGAGGGCAAAGAAGAGATCTCATCCACCTCTCAGAAAAGACGTTCTAGGTCTTCCTCTTCCTCCTCTGAATCTGATAACTCTGAGAACAGGAAGGAGCGCCGGCTGACCCGCTCAGCAAAGCACAGGCTACAGGACCAGGAACAGGAAGGCGAGTGCAATAGGCACAGGAGGAGGACAGTGCAGAACATTGACAGAAACAACACCACATCCACAGGCGGAGAATCTGGCAGTGACACATCTTCTGTTCGAATCACCAGGAAATCTGCAGGATCTCAGCCAACACCAGATAGCAAACCACAAACAAACAGTGTACCCTCTGCACCGCCTGAACCAGAGGTTCTGGGGAAAAGGTGCTCTGCACTCAATGCAGCAGCCAAGCTATTAGCCATGAAGGGCAGAGTGGACACCCCTGGCCACACCACTCGGAAAGATTCAGGGGCCAAGACCACAGTGACCTCCCCCGCTTCATCTGACAAGAGCCAAAAGCCTAAAAGCAAAAACATACAGACCTCCCCTCAGACCAACTCTGTAAACCTCAGTAACAACAAATTTAGTAGTAGCAAACCCTCCATGCCAGCTCAGTCTAGCCGCTCCATTTCCCGCTCTACCAGACAGTGCCCCGGTTCTCTTGTCCCACCATTAGCGAGAGAGTACAAGCGGGGCAAACCAGAGGAAAGGGACAAAGAAAAGGAGAGGGGGAATAAGAAGAAAGAAGAGGGAAAAGAAGCAGAGGGAGAGGCGCCATCATCCCGGGGCCAAAGCGCCTGCAGCAGCATCAGCAGTGACTGTGAGGGTGATAATGGTGGGCGCAGCAGCAGAAGTCGGAGCAGCAGCAACAGCAGCCAACGCACCCCCAGCGTCTGCTCTCAGAGCACAGGGCCCCGAGAGTCCCACTCCCGGGCAACCTCCTCTGAGCGTGAACGGGACCGCAGTTCAGAGAGGGCAAAACACAGGGACAGGAGGGAAGGCCAGGCACAGGAGAGTCGAAAGGACAACAGGCGATCTCAGCGGCTCTCACAGGAAGTGGGCAGCAGTTCAGGAAATGAGGGGACACCAGACAGGGTGCTGCGCAGTGTTGCGGCATTGGCAGCAGTGCAAGCCAGGTCACCAGCTGCAAGCACACGCTCCTCCTCTGGCCAGCATCGTCACAACAAAACGTGATGGGAGGACTAAAGGAAAAAAAAAATCAATAGAAAGAAGGGGGAGAGGGTTTGCACAGAGCACTGCGGGAGTGCATGACATGACTTCCAAGGTTGTTGCTCTGTCTGCACTCTAACAAATGCAAGAGAATTAATGAGTGCTGCACAGGCAATGGACCTCTCTGCCTCTTGGGCCCTCTCCCCTTCCAGTTGGAGCTGATCCCCTCACCAGCTCAGTCATTGTCTGATGGGGGAAGGCTCAGGGATGCTGGACCGAGTTGGGGGGGGGGGGTGTCCCACCATTGTCGTGGCCACACAATGGTTGATGGTGAGTTCTGATCGGGGGACGTCACACAGACAGTCTTGAATGCAACCCTTGGGACTTTGGAGGTATAAAGGTGTAAGAGATAAAGGAAAGTTGTTTTTAGTTCACACTATGTACTGTAATCACTTAAAAGACTGGAAACTTATATGTTTAAAATGGGATTAGAATGCGCCCCCTGTAAGGATTATAAATGAAAATCATTTGTGTGACATTCAAAAAAAACCCATTTGAGTGACCAGTTGTATTGTAAGTTGAAGGTTTTAGACAGTTGGGTTCTGAAAATTTTGTCAGCTGTTCTGTTTCTTTGTAGTCAGTTGATAAGTTATGGATATTTTATTATTTCTTCCAGGGTATTAGGAAGAGAACAGATCTGTAAATGTGATCTTTGCTGCACTATGCTGGAGCTTGCGTTTGCTTGGGCCCCCATGTAATTTCCTGTCCACTGGACCTTTCATTTTAAATCCAGCCTTGCTTTTCTCATTTGCACATCTAATCAGTGGCCCGCAGCTTTCGAGTGCATTGTGGTATTTTTACATCAACTTCAATCAATTACCATGTTCCTGGTACCTCACAATGTATCTCTGAAGCTCTAAATACAAGTCTGTCTGTGCTTTGTAACCTCGTCTCCAAGACACTACACCTTTTTGCTTGCAACACAGTAATGGAGCAGCAGAATCATGATTTGGTTGTCTTCACCTTTCCAAAGTCAATTTATCCACCACCTAAATGGATGGCAATGAATCATTGTTTTTGAGAACAAGAGTGCCTGTTTGGCTAAGTGGGTTTGAACCCTGGTTTGCCTTGTGAAGCACCTGAAGCTGGGGTGTGGAAAAACTTTATAGTTATTTAACTTCTCCCTGGAAAAAAAAAAACACCCCGTGCATCTGTGCTACCAAATTACTTTTTTTTTTCACAATTTTTACTGTTGCCATTTCTTCATTGCTCTTTCATGTAAAGAACCTGGACAAAATATGTGAATAAAAATACTGGTACAGTTCCAGATAACTGTAAATTGTTGATTCACTTTTGGATTTGCATTTGTCAAAACTATTTTGGGCGGGGTGTCACTTGATGGGACGAGTAGTTTATGGTGGTCTTATTTTGATTTTTCATTTTTACATTCCTTTGTTCCCTTGTAATTCCAACTTGTTTTACTTGAAAAAAAAATTAAAGATAAAATGACAGTTGAATAAAAGACCAACATTTTTTTGTTTTGTTTGTTCTTGGAAGAAAGGGATAGCCTTGATATTAATGCCATATCTGCTGGTATATCAGGTTTCAAAGGGGCAGCATCATTACAAGTTTCAGACACGAAAATTAATGTTGGGAACATGAACAAGCCCTCAAACTGAACTGGCCCTCATCCATCTTCAAACTGAAGAAAAGAATTCTGCTTTTAGAAAATTGGCAGCATTTTAAAAGCAAATAATGAATCTGACCCCTGCCGATGACTTCACAGTATCCACCTAATGTCTAGTGTTTAAAGAGATAAGGGACAGGCCATATAGAACACGGCAATATTTTATTTTAAAACAATTCTACATTAAAATGAGTTTGATACAAAATTCGATAGCCATAATACACAGTAGCAAAGTTCTCACTGCTCTGCCCTTCATCCTTATCGACAGCCAAAATTAGCGGTGCAGACATCCCAGCCTTCCAACATCCAAAGGAAAAATGGCAAATAGGACAAGAGACATTATGAATCTTGTTTACATTTGTGTTTGACTCTCCTTAAAGAAGGTTCTCTGGTCAGCTTAGAGCCCCATCATTTTAATGTGGAATGCTAACAAACTGGAAACCCGGGAACCAATGTACAAGCTTTTACAAAATGTCCGGAGAAGAAAATTAATAAGATTCAAAGTGTGGGTAATTTGCATAAGACAAGGATACAGCATGGAGGCTCAAACATAAATGCTGGAATTTGAATATGTATATGCTGAAATTAATGGTAACAAGTGTGCTCTTGAAGCAGAACATCACACAAACATTGCAGTGCACTCCATCCCTTCTTGACAATATATTAGTGCACTAATGTGATCATTTCAGCTTAGCCTTTGGACCGTCCACTGACACGAGACGTTAAATGCGAGACAAGGCACCATTATGAAACTTGAGGATTCTATCCCGAATCACTGCTGTGGCAGAACTATTCACACAGCGTTCACAACAATGTTAAAATTACAAACGTGTGGAAGTCAAACAAAATATGGGGGCCAGTCATTGCAGTGCTCCAACACCTTAAACGGAGTCTTAAAAAAAAAGTTATAATTTCAGAGGCCATTAATATCACACAAGTTCCTCCATTTACATTGCTTACACAATGCAGTTCATATAGTTCAAGTTTTTAATCAAATTGCTTAGAATATGCCTTAATTACTCAAAATATATTGACAATGTACAATTATATTAGTCTATGTTTAAAAAAGCCCTACTCTATAACGTTAACTTCTGCAATTCATTTATAAACAATGTACTAAGAATTAAGCAGTTTTCCTGAGTACAGTATGATCAGCGCCAGTTCAGTGTCAGTTTCCAATACTGCATTCTTTGTCACTCATAGACACTTGCATGGGTTACAGCAAAATATAGTCACAAATTGACACAACTCACAAAGCCTTTCGATCTTACAGTGCAGCTGAAGACCAGGATCTGACAGAATCCATGATGTTCAGCAGTGTTACCTCTTAACAAGCATGGTCGAGATTGCAGTTGTTTATGTGTGTGTGCATCACTATATGCTGGTCTGTGAGCAGGTGTTAGTTATAAAAGTCAGAACAGACAGAGAGGCCATCTCTTTAAAAAATGTCCAACAGCCGGACAGGGGGTGGGATTAGAGGGGGCAATGCTGCAAGATGAAACAGGCAAAGGGAAGACAACAATGAATTGTAACATCTATTGATTCAATTTAACTACACCTTGTGGGGTTGTATGCATTGTTACTTTTTACATGAAAGACGATTCTGGGCCCATAATGTGCATCTGTCATCCCCACTGAGAGCCACTCACATCAGTGAGTCTCAGCTGCTGAAGGTGGCGATCAACGAGACGACTACAATAAGGAGGAGGATGGCAAGACATACTGCAATCCAAATTTTTTTCTGTATCAAAAGGAGAGAAATATGTCAAACAGATTACATCAAAATGGACCAGGTATATATATATATATATATATATATATATATATATATATATATATATATATATATATATATATATATAAAAACGAAACAAATTGAATTGTAATAATCCAAATTATACCTTGCGTGCTTTCTGCTGATAGGTGACGGCCTTCTCTGTGTCTGCCCTTGCCTTCACCACATAGTCAGAAGACTGTACGATGTTTGCTTCAATACGATCGACCATCTCTCCCTGCATGGGACACATTTTAGAGTAAAAAACCCCCCCAAAACAAAACAAAACCCTGAAAAACAAAGAAACCAAACATTTACTTTCAAGCAGCCTTACCTGTGCCTCCACCTCCATAGCCAGGTAAAGGAACATTTCATGCAGGTCCTTGATGCTCTTCTCTAGTTTCAGGATCTCGTCATGCCGTGACTCAATCTCATTCAGCGCCTGCTTGGTGGCTTTAGCATCAATCAAAATCTGCATACAGCAGTGCAGAGAGCACGGATTAGCTGAAATGCATTAAGTGCCGGTCACATGCTTATGAAAAACACACAAACAATCAAGCTCTGAGGTAACATCTAATGAAGCTGGAGAACATGAAAAGCTAATGGAATAATCATGGGGTCTACGCTGTCAGGCATAGCCACACTATTGAGGATTTCGGGTCAGCACATCCAATTTCTTTGCCATGCTTACCCAGGTTGTGGTCCAGTTAGAGCGAAAAGAAGAGACTACAAAACATCTGATCATTCAATTGATGCAATTTTAGTAACTTGTGATGGCAATAACAGCAGTAGCTGCTCTTATTGAGTGTATTTGTGCATAAAAGTCATGAAAACAGCTGGGATTATTTGGACTGAAGAGATACGTGGATTAACAATGACATTTTAAAGCATTGTATAGTGGGTAGCAGAATGCTGGTTGATTAAACATCTTTTTTAACAATGGAAAATGCACTTGTGGCACTTTAGTGAGTTAGCAGTTTGCATTATGGTTACTTCTAGAAAGTAACTCAGTAAACAGCCTTGAAAAGTGCACTCACATTTTGCGTGAACACATCTGTATGTCCACTTTCAAGCATTACGTCCAACTCTTCATCGGTTACATTGGAGCCAGCTAAAGGAAAAGGGTATATATCATCTTTGTTTTCAATACTGGATGTTCTGACTTAGAAAACAAGTCAAAGAAAATGCAACTACTATACTGTTTGAAAACACAAATTGACATGGCAGCTTTACCTATTCAGGAAATGACAGCTATATTTACTTTGGCAAAGCACATAGAAGTAAAAGTAATGAAAATGAATCAATAGTGCTAGTAACAGAAAACACCCCATTTATTTGACATTTTGTATGTGTATTATCACAATATGAATAAAGAGGAAACAGGAGGAACACTTCTTTAGTCAGGAAACCTTTTCTTGCATAACATCGACTATCAAGCATCTCTTCTCAGCACTGATCACCCACTGTTCACACAGCGCTACTCAAGCGTTCACATTTTTACCCATTTCTTTGAAAGAGGGTTCCGGTCGACACACAGCAGTAGTGTAGATATGTGTTTTCTATCTTGGTCTTGTGTAGCTCAGTCAGTAAAGCACCTTATGTTATGGCAGCATACACCTTGAACACTGCACTGACAGTAGGGATGGGTATTGATTTGTTTTTCTTTTTGGACCCCCCCCCCCTTTTTTTCCTCCCCAGTTGCATTTGGCCAATTGCCCCACTCTCCGAGCCATCCCAGTCACTGCTCCACCTCCTCTGCTGATCCGGGGAGGGCTGCAGACTACCACATGCTTCCTCTGATACATGTGGAGTCGCCAGCCGCTTCTTTTCACCTTACAGTGAGGAGTTTCGCCAGGGGGACGTAGTGCATGGGAAGATCACGCTATTCCTTCCCAGTCCCCCCCGAACAGGTGCCCCAACTGACAGAGGAGGTGTTAGTGCAGCGACTTGGACACATATCCACATCCAGCTTCCTACCTGCAGACACGGCCAATTGTGTCTGTAAGGATACCCAATCACGCCAGAGGCAACACAAACAACCGGCGATCCCCGTGTTGGTAGGCAACGGAATAGACCGCCACACTACCCAGATGCCCGAGGGATGGGTATTGTTAAAAAAAAAAGTGTGTGATACTGCTGCTAAAACAATATTTCTTCACGTCAAGTCAAGTTTATTTATATAGCACATTTAAAACAAACACAGTTGAACCAAAGTGCTGCACAAGCTTAAAATGCAATATAAAATAAGTGACACATATGATTATAAAAATATATGTAAAAAAGACATAATAAAATAAAGAAAGCAATACCGGTGCCTAAATACCGGTGCCTAAGTTTGATTAGACTGTTTTATTAGCCACACAACCAAGGCCAGTGGAATTTGTTTTTGGTACACAAACTCTGCAGCACAATACATAAAACAGACACTCCACATATTATCACGAACAATACAGTTACAAAATAACAGAAATAAACATATCACGCATAACAATTAGGTGAATGGTGGTATTTATGCCAATGGTGTGTAAGGAGGGGACTACAGGGAGGAATTCAGAGTCCCGATGGCTAGGGGAAAAAAACTGAAGTGTTTAAGTCTTAATAAATAAATGTTGCCTGAAGTAATATTTTCTTCAAAATAAAGAGAAAATTAAAACTTAAAGAATGTCTTTTTTATTGCCAAGGCAAAGAAACTGAACAACGTTAACTCTTTTATAACTGTTGTAATTACATTTATAATAAATAAACACAAATCATTTAAATTCAAATTACTGTTGCATGTCCCATTGTTAGAATCTTTTTGGGTAAGATACAGCCAGACATTTCACCACTCTGCTTTAGGCATTTTGATCAAGTTTAACATGTTAGCTAGCTTCATGGCACCTGCAGTCACTTATTGTCAACAGAGCAAGTGAATGTTAAGTGAAGGCGTGCAACAGGGTCTTAGGTGAGTGCAAAAACCAACGCTCTTGTTGCCTGTAACGTCTGTTTCAGAGCACCAGATGATAGTGGAAAACAGTGAGCAGATATTTCAACCGGCAGCTCAGGCACCATTTTAGCATCATAATGAGGCACCGAAATCTGTGTTGCATTTTGGTCTGATATACACTCACCAGCGACTTTATTAGGCACACCTGTCCAACTGCTCGTTAACGCAAATTTCTAATTAGCCAATCACATGGCAGCAACTCAATGCATTTAGGCATGTAGACATGGTCAAGACGATCTGCTGCAGTTCAAACCGAGCATCAGAATGGGGAAGAAAGGAGATTTAAGTGACTTTGAACGTGGCATGGTTGTTGGTGCCAGACGGGCTGGTCTGAGTATTTCAGAAACTGCTGATCTACTGGGATTTTCACGCACAACCATCTCTAGGGTTTACAGAGAATGGTCCAAAAAAGAGAAAATATCCAGTGAGCGGCAGTTCTGTGGGCGAAAATGCCTTGTTGATGCCAGAGGTCAGAGGTGAATGGCCAGACTGGTTCAAGCTGATAAAAAGGCAACAGTAACTCGAATAACCACTCATTAGAACTGAGGTATGCAGAAGAGTATCTCTGAACGCACAACACGTCGAACCTTGAGGCAGATGGGCTACAGCAGCAGAAGACCACACCGGGTGCCACTCCTGTCAGCTAAGAACAGGAAACTGAGGCTACAATTCACACAGGCTCACCAAAATTGGACAATAGAAGATTGGAAAAATGTTGCCTGGTCTGATGAGTCTCGATTTCTGCTGCGACATTCGGATGGTAGGGTCAGAATTTGGCGTCAACAACATGAAAGCATGGATCCATCTTGCCTTGTATCAACGGTTCAGGCTGGTGGTATAATGGTGTGGGGGATATTTTCTTGGCACACTTTGGGCCCCTTAGTACCAATTGAGCATCGTGTCAATGCCACAGCCTACCTGAGTATTGTTGCTGACCATGTCCATCCCTTTATGACCACAGTGTTCCCATCTTCTGATGGCTACTTCCAGCAGGATAACGCGCCATGTCATAAAGCTCGAATCATCTCAGACTGGTTTCTTGAACATGACAATGAGTTCACTGTACTCAAATGGCCTCCGCAGTCACCAGATCTCAATCCAATAGAGCACCTTTGGGATGTGGTGGACCGGGAGATTCGCATCATGGATGTGCAGCCGACAAATCTGCAGCAACTGCGTGATGCTATCATGTCAATATGGACCAAACTCTCTGAGGAATGTTTCCAGTACCTTGTTGAATCTATGCCACGAAGGATTAAGGCAGTTCTGAAGGCAAAAGGGGGTCCAACCCGGTACTAGCAAGGTGTACCTAATAAAGTGGCCAGTGAGTGTATATCAGTTGTATGGGAGCCAGTGCCTTCGTGGTACATCAAGTTTCTGTACCCAACCCTAACTGATATTGCCTAAATTTAGGGGTTCAATTCCTACCAGGACCACAAATACTGCAATTAGATGCGGTCATTCCATATTGAGTGATTTGTGTGCTTTTACTTGAAAAGTGCAGGAAATCAGTCATTTCATTATGTGTTCAGTAGGCACAAGGCTTATAAGAGCACATTTCACTAAAATGTTGCAAGCAGTTCATAGTAGGAGGAAAAATGATACGATCCATAGAGGGAGACTCGTAGGGGCTGAACACTGGCTTGTTCAGTTTTACATTATTCTTGAAAGGGTGACATTTTTCCCCCATTTTCTTTCTTTTCATGTCAAGCCTCGCAAAACATTTTTCTGCTTTCTTTTTTTTTGTTTCTCTGCTCCCACCCTTCCAAGAGCTAGTACTTCAAGTCTATGTAAATGTGTGTGTGTAAATGAGTTAATTTCAAGGTTTTTGAGTTTTTCTGAATCTGGGAAAAAACACTCCAAATAAAATATGACAATAACTGCCCTACAAACTTACTGATTTTGAGTTGCCTCTGTATCCTCTCCACATTACGATCTCTGTACTGAGCCTGGATGGTGTTGCAGTGACCCATTAACTCCACAAACTCTCTGGACAAGACTCCATGCTAGAGACGAAGAGGGAGTCAAGGGGAAAAAAAGAAGGGCTCACATTGGCATCACAACGTAGACAGAGTGGCAACTATACCACAAAAAGCTGAAAAATAGGCTTGGATTTTCAACTGACAGCCATCCTTACACAAGGACTCAACAACATGTATGACATTTAAAACACCCCCTGCCCTTTTCTCCCAATTGTACTTTGGTAATTACCCTATTTTTCGAGCCATCTCGGTCGCTGCTCCACCCCCTCTGCCAATCCGGGGAGGGCTGCAGACTACCACATGCCTCCTCCGATACATGTAGAGTTGCCAGCCGCTTCTTTTCACCTGACAGTGAGGAGTTTTGCCAGGGGAACGTGCGTGGAAGGATCACGCTATTCCCCCCAGTTCCCCCTCCCCCCCGAACAGGTGCCCTGACCGACCAGAGGAGGCACTAGTGCAGCGACCAGGACTCATACCCACATCCGGCTTCCCACCCACAGACACGGCCAATTGTGTCTGTAGGGACGCCCGACCAAGTCGGAGGTAACACGGGGATTCGAACCAGCGATCCCCGTGTTGGTAGGCAACGCAACAGACGCTACCCGGACGCCCTGGGGACATTTAAAACATATTTAAATGAAGTCTGAATGTGTTATATTTGATTAGTATGAAGGAATATTGATGTGAATTTTAAATTTTGAAAGCGATTGTAAAGTTCTTTGAATTTGTTTTGATCTACAAGTTATGTCTTCAATGGATGTAAAAGCAACCTTGAATTTGTTTTGTTTTTATCCATGAGTTATGTCTTCAATGGAAGTAAAAGCAACCTGTTGGATATGAGGAGAACATCATATCAAGGTATTAAAACATGAAAGTGACAAAATTGACATGCTCAACCTGTGTCCGCTGCATCCTCACGATTATGGGTATGTATTTGCCCTCATCATCTCCCTTCTTGGGTTCAATGGCTGAAAAAAATTAACAAGTAATAATCGTAATAATGAATGTTACTCAGCTGACTGAACAAAAGCGGATGAGCAATGACATCCGAAGCGCCCAGCAGGAATTGAACTTGACAGCAAGACTGTGTCATTTCCTAAACAATGGCACTATCAAAGCAAAGACATATCTCCCCAATGATCACCAGTCACCATCCCAATACTGGTGTCATTAAAGTGCTAAGTGGGATCTGGAGTGGTGCAAACACCTTACCTCACCCTTATAAACCCAGAGCAAGACATTTTCTTAATTTCTACCCATCATATTGGCGAAAATACCTTCTCATGTTGCAATGCTCACCTTTCAGTTTCTTCTGGATTTGATTTGCTATAGTTTTGATCTCCTCTCGAAATGTCTGAAGCTCCTTCTTCATATCTTAACCAAGAGAAAAACCCTTTGTCAGCAAACCATGAGTGGCTGTGTGTGTGTGTGTGTGTGTGTGTGTGTGTGTGTGTGTGTGTGTGTGTGTGTGTGTGTGTGTGTGTGTGTGTGTGTGTGTGTGTGTGTGTGTGTATGAGAGAGACAGCGAGAAAGATACCAATGCATTTAATGTGTTCCATCTGAATAAATTAGGAATTCTAAAAAAAGATGCATTTTCATTTATCGGCAAAGATTCTGCTCAGCAGTACAACAGGAAATACACCATTTTCTCAGGGAATAAATTGCTGTCCTTTACAGTTTGGAAACTGCAGTAATAATTAATGTAAATTTCACAGTTAATATTTGTGCAGTGCCATATAAGACATCATCATTCTGAATTAATTTGGCCTTTCAATTTGATAAGCTTAAGAGTGGCTATTGGGCAGGTTTTGCACTTATACTCAAGAATATGAGCGTCACCTATACCTGAATGTTATTCCAAAATTCTGAGCTAAAGATAATACTGTTAATATAGCTAACCACTTACTATCCTCTGGTAGTGCGACACCCAGCACAGTTTTCTGTTTGTTCTCAAGGTCTGACACCTTTCTTTTGAGATTTTCCAGTCCCTCATGAATTTCCTGCACCTGAAGGAACATTGTAGTGTTTACAGAAAACCAGCAGTTATTGCCTTCACCTACCACATGTATTGCCTCAGATATCTACATGAAAACACAGCATATGCCATTACTGCACCCATGAAAGTTTAGCAATACCTTTACAGTTTTACCCATGTGAATAGCAGTTTAGAACTTCAACTACAAAGAGATAAGAGAGGGGGCGGGGCCACATATCTTGACACAACAAACTGTTGCCACAACATATCAGAGGACCATCTGACCATCATCTGTATTTACAACATCAACAATTTGTAAATCCTATTTCTACCTTTCCACATTTGAAGATGCAGCAATTTTTGTGTCATCTCTTTCTGAGGAGTGAATTCTGCTGCCAAACTCTGTTATCATACATCTTCAAAAGGATGTCAGCAAAGCGTGCAAATGCAACAGATGTGAAAAATTTTACCAAAGGATAAATGTTAGTTTAAGGATCTGTAGGGCAGTTTTACTTTTCTGAAAAATGTTTCATTGTCCTTCTCTTCTTTGGGTGAGGAAGCTCCAGGCTTGATCATCAGTGCCCTACCCTCCTCATCCTCGTCTGAGCACTCGGCATTCTGCAGCCAATAACACATAAGGAAGTACATGTGCACATTAGAAATATACGTGTTACGTCTCATGGCAAAAGACACTTGTGTTTTCAATGAAAAGCAGAACTGAGTAGCCCTACCCCGGCCTGGAAAATCCTGATGAAAACTGACAAAATGATAGTAACGGAAGTATACAGTGCTATGGAATAGAAATCAAAGTATGCAAATTTGTGAATATTGTCAAATTAACAGAATGTAATTTCCTATCACATCGCAGATCTGTAAAAAACAAAAACAAAAAAACAAAACACTGATAGAAATATACCTAACTTCATGTAAGAAGTTCAAGCTAACTTTCAGTTAGCGGGGCTAGCCGGCTAGTGCTAACGTTAGCCATTTTCCTTATAACTCACGTTTCCTAGTTCTTTGGTTCGGTCCCTCATTTTCCAAGAAGACGGAACCAGGGGAAATTGTCACAAAGGTATAAAAAAACGAAGCAACAGTATGTCAGAGAACGTAAAGACTTGCACAAAAAAGCAAACAAAAACAACAACAAAAAACTCTACTCTTTTATCTGATGTCATTCAACAAGTAAAATAACTACATTTTTTCTTCTATTGTACTTTTAACCGTTTGACCTATTCGTTGATTGTACTTTATCGCCACCTGCCTCAGTGGAGTGTAAATGCATTAAGGCGATACGATCATTTTTGGCTGGACTGGACCAGCGGACTGCAAGGCGGGCGGAACGTGTTAGGGGAGTAACTTGAAAGTAATCTCCCAACCTTAGAGGGGGGAAATGGGCGTTTTTTTGCATTATGGAGGCGTGTCTTGTACGAGACACCCTGTCTTGCAGTCCGCAGACAGATGCTGGTGGCGAGCCAACCTTACAAACGAGAAAGTCACGAGGAATGTCACTGACCAAAGGAATTGAATCAAATGCAACTGGACTTGGTATATATCCGTGAAGACGTTTCGCCTCTCATCCAAGAGGCTTCATCAGTTCGTGCCTTTCTGACTAGACCAAGCTAGTCAAGCTAGACAGAAAGGCACGAACTGATGAAGCCTCTTGGATGAGAGGCGAAACGTCTTCACTGATTAACCCAAGTCCAGTTGCACTTGATTCAATTCCTTTGGATAACCATGACCTGGATGAATGAGAACATTCACAGAAATGTCACTGACTGACTGACTGGCTGGCTGACTGAGTGACCATGTTTGACACGACTGGGCCAGTGGATAAGTTGACCAATAACGTCACTGAAGTTACACGATCGTCGGCCGAGCACAGAGAGGCAAGAGGCAAAGCGCAGTTAGAAAAGAAAAAAAAGCGCACAGTTAGAGCACTCCAAATAATAATCACTGACAGAACATTCATTGGCGAAGTCACTAAAGGTTTGCGGGCCTTTTGGAGCCGCTGAACCTGCACATATAAGAAGAAAAATGGAACCGTTTAATCCCCTAAACACCCGCAAAGGGGAAAATGCACCCCTAACTGCGCTGCCAAGCAAATAGCGTGTCGGTGCTCCCGTGCTATTCGCACGTATTTAAATTAGATAATATACATAGGGTCATATATTGTGATTCATGGTCGATTACTAACATCTATTGGTAAGAATAACACATTTACATGTGACTATTGCCGGAGGGCACACACCAGCGTAAGAGACGTAATAAAAGAGAGCGCGTTGCACCAAGACGTTGTAACTTGTAGTACAAGTCAGAGAAATACTCAACATCTGGCGCAAAAGTGGCCCCTTTCTATGCAAACGAGCCTCTGCAAAACACCGGCGCTAAGAGCCACATGCAGTTAGAGTGAACAATATGTGCGACTTGAGAGAGTTGGTGGTAAGTGACGCCCAGACTTTCCAGTCGTCATGGCAGCAGTGATCGTAGCCCAGACGAAGGCAACGTCATGCCAGGCGTGCTCGTGTGCGGACGTTTCAAAGGAGATTGTCACTTTTTTTGATTAGCTGAGACCGAAATCATTCGCATATACAGGTTGCCGGGTCAAACATTTCTTGCTAAACTTGATGAGATTAAGGATGACGTTGAACCTGTGTTCTTGGCGCAAAGCCACGATTTATACTGTAACGTGCATGGATAAGTAGACACGTTGGCCGCCGGCCGGCGGGTCTGACCTTTTAGTCGAGCGGTTGGCGATGCCTCCTGCGGTGCGGGCGACACGGGTTCGCTTCCCGGCCGCGGCAGTTCCTGTGGTTGCGTTGTCCCCCGAATTCGCTACAATACGTTGCCACGTGGATAATAAAAATCAAATGCAAAACAAGGGGCACGGGCGTGTTTGCGCTGTAATATTATTAGTGCAATATCGTCGCAGATAGAAACAGATGAAAGAGGAGGGGGAGTTAACAGATAATTAATTAGATACTATATATATGTATACTTGCAATTAAATTAAGTTCTCTTGCGAATTGACCTGGTCTTGTTTAGTCGACCTCCGTTCTAAAATGCCCATATTTTGTGTTTCTCCATATTTTGACTCAATGTAGTACTTTGTATTTCTGAGTATATCTCCTTAACGACTAATTCCATCCGCACCTGACTAGCCAATGTCGCTGTGGGTTGGTTCATTGTAGTTTGGCGCATTTCACTGTTTCATGCTGTTGCGTTGACTTCATTTAAAAACACACAAACTGTGTAAAATGATGCGGCCTAATACATTCCACTCTCATAGCCACACGATGACGCTGTTTGCCTGTACTAAGCTTCGTTGTACCTCGCATAGAATCATTTTAGTCAATACCGTCCACACTGTCAATATCAAACTCTTGTCAGACATAACCAGCAAAACACAATGATATTTGTCCCGATAAATGAAATTATCTACCGCCAGAGCCGTTTTTGTTTTGCAGAACTTTGCAGTAGTAAAAACGCAATAATAGCGACGCTGATGCTTTTGTGATATTTCAGACAATAGACACGTAGTCTTTGTAATCATCCAATCGGTCTTAGATAAACTATAAGGGCCGTCGTTTACGATATATATAAGCTGAATCGACATAAAGACCGTACGCGCAGTGGTTGAAACTCCATTTCCCACAATGCACCGCTAAAGACCGTTGTGTCCCGAGCTGTCACTCTGCACGGGGGAGGAATTGGTCCCAGCATCTTTTGCAGAGAAGTGAGCGAGACCGCAAAATGACGAGACATTAGCTCGTGTTTTTCTCTTTCTTTGGAGAATCCCTGTAGCGATGTAACACCCGGATGCTTAAAGATCAGCGCTTCTTGTCTGCCATTTCTTTGGAGAGCTGACTTGTTGTCAATGAGATATGTGGAGCTGCTTCGCCCGTCGGTGTTAACGCAGAGATACTCGAGATGAAGAAGCAATTCAATCGAATGCGACAGCTCGCCAACCAAACAGTGGGCAGGTAAGAGCAAAATTATCAGAGATGGTTTCACTCAAGACAGATAGCCAGAGAGAGAGACAGATAGATAGCCAGAGAGAGAGAGAGAGAGAGAGAGAGAGAGAGAGAGAGAGAGAGAGAGAGAGAGAGAGAGAGAGAGAGAGAGAGAGAGAGAGAGAGAGAGAGAGAGAGAGAGAGAGAGAGAGAGAGAGAGAGAGAGGTGGCTGCATTATGCCTTGCGATGACCCGAACAGCTAAAACGTGAATTTGTCGACTATTCGCCCTCATATGTTGCCCTTTATTTTCATATTAAGGCACGGTTGCCGCCAGTTTTCTCTGCCTTGTATCATGTATTTGCTTACCCTGGTTGTGTCAGTTGCATTATTAACAATGGTATGATTGACTGAGCACAGCTGACTGGTCAGAGACGAGCGCGCATCCGCGCACAAATGAGGAGAGACCATATGAAGCTATATGGTACCCGAGCAGAGTAGCATGCTAACACAACAGCTGAGCGTACCCCGCTATTCCTGACCATTGTTAAAAGGAATATATTGCTTGTGTGTGTGTGTGTGTGTGTGTGTGTGTGTGTGTGTGTGTGTGTGTGTGTGTGTGTGTGTGTGTGTGTGTAATGAGTGCAGGTGTAATAGATCAAAACTGAATTTTCATCACCCCATCATCACCCATCGAGTCTCCACCACCCGTTTGTGCTTCTTTTTTCAAAGTGCAACAAGAGACCCACACCTTAGCAATTTCATGAATGAGGCCCTGGTTGTTGCAGCTGTGTATCAGAAGGGCACTAGTGTTCAAAACATGTTCTCCACCTTATCGTAATGGAGGGGTGGGGGGTGGGGGGGTCTAGTTTAAGAAGTGAAACTCCAACTCTGTTCCCGATAGGAGTCAAGTGTGGTGTCTTTGTTGCTGTGTCTATTAGTCAACCCCACCCTTACCTCGTAACTGAAAGCTAATGTCACATGTCAACACCGTCCCCTCGGTGACCGGGATAAAGTCTCTTTTCATCCTTTCTGACTATTGCATAACCCTGACACAGAAGAAGGAAAAAAAACAGCACAACATCTCACTCATCTTCCCCAAACAGGACCTGTCAAAATCCGAGCATTGATTTATCAGGTCGTCAACCAGAAGAACTTGTTTTGGTTCCCAGGTGCTGCTTTTAAGTGTGCTGTAATAGGGAATGTTTGCTTTGGTTGGCTGACAGCGGCAACTGGTAAAGTTGGCACACCAAGAGGATTTTGTGCCATGCTATCTATCCAGGAGCTACTCACACACTCGGAGGCATCAGGGAGAGGAGCTGATACAGGCACTGATCAATGAAAAAGGTTTTATTCTTTCTAGTGCTCAGCAGAGTGGACATGGTAGGGCTAACAGGAAACCTCGATGGTCATTTACCCAGTGCTGAAAGACTGCTGGAAGTCACTGGAAATGTGCCCTGCAGGATCTCTAAGGGACAAGAGACACGCTCTCCCTGTGCCTGAATCAAAGCAGTTGTTCTTAGGGGTGTGTGTGTGTGTGTGTGTGTGTGTGTGTGTGTGTGTGTGTGTGTGTGTGTGTGTGTGTGTGTGTGTGTGTGTGTGTGTGTGTGTGTGTGTGTGTGTGTGTGTGTGTGTGTATGTGTGTGTGTGTGTGTGTGTGTGTGTGTGTGTGTGTGTGTGTGTGCATGCACGTAAGCTGGCACAGGTGCTTGTTTGCATCCCTTGTTTGTTTGAGAGCTGAGGCACAGGAGCCCACTGAGGCGTAACTACTCAGTGATGAGCTATAACCTGCACTCTAAGAAGCAGAACAGCCGGGCCAATTAGTCATATTTGGGGGGGTGGGGGTGGGGGGTGGGGCTCAACATCACCCCCGACTGCTCACCACAGATGTAATTCTGGATGTTTCCATGACCTTCCTTGGCGGCCACTATTACCTGGTTTGTTTTTAGGCAGGGCAGCATCAGGTTCGTGTTGTGAAAACACGCAACACCCCACCTACACACACACACGTGCACGCACACGCACTCCTCCCCTCCACCGTAAGCCATACAATCTGGAGTGCCTAGAGGCAACAGGAATGCTCAGATGTGGGGGGGGAGATAACCTGGCCCATTGGGAAGGGGCTATCTGAACTTTTAAATGGTTTTATGTATGCCAAGATATTTCAAATATATAAACATAATGAGTATACAAAATAATCTTCCCTACAGATTTCCCTGATGGTTTCAAATCAAGGATAAAGAAGGATTTTCAAGCCAAATTTTTTCCCCAAGTGACGTTTTTAGTCACACATCATAATTTTTCTGTCTAACCTTTACTTAATGAAAATAAATCTTCTGAGAGTGAGAAACGGGACATCCGACCAAGGAAAGCAGTGTCAAGTCAAATATAAAGGTTGCAAACCAGCGACCTACCGGGATATATGAAGTTAAAATACAGCCATAGCCTCATAGAGATGCAGCAGATCACCATGCTATCCAGATCAGGTGAACGAGAAGGACCCCAAAGAGCGGCAGTCCGGTAATCCCACAAAGGAAGGGCAGGAAACCAAGTCTCTGACGCCAAACCTGTTTCATCTTGACCAAACAAAGTGGTTGGATCAGGATTGAGCCCTGTAATTGAGCCTGGCAATCTAATTGTCGTTGTCACTTTGAATTAATCAAGAACATCAGCTCTCGGCTTTCAAACATCCTGCACGGGAAGTGACCAACATTGTGCAACTCAAATAACAGGCGGATGTTGAACACTCTGTTTTGCTTTTCCTCCGCTGTAATTTGCAATTTTACAAAAGGGCTTTGTGCTCTTACAGCCCTGCACCACGGGGAAAACACACACGTGTGACAATTTTCCCGAATTTTGCCTTTAGACAAATGTTTGAACGAGTGTCATTCTAGCTGAGCATGTAAGCCCATAGGGGCTCTAACACAGTTAAACACATCTCCAAAACCCCGAGCCTGCATCATTAATCCCTCGTAATGCTGCGTAAACTGTGACTGAATGAAAATGTGTGACTGTCTGTGGGCGGGTGGGGAGGTTGGGAAGGGGACAGGCCCCTAATCCTCTTTTGGCCCAGACACTATTTTGCTGTTTATTTATAGTTCATGTTTTCATTCACATTTTTGTCTTGACCGTGCTCTCTGTGTAGCGGGGCCACGCAAGGGCTATAAAAATTAAGAGACTGTTTGTCTCAGCAGTGGGCTTGTGGAGAGATAATTAGACATCAAGGATGTTTCTTCCTGGAAAGTGGGACCAAGACATCTGTATTGGGGTTCAGTTTTGGCGCCAGGTCAGCAAAGAAAGCCGAAGAACGCGCAAGAGAGGACGGAATTGAGAGAAGCAAAACGTGTTTTGCAGGGATGTTGGGGAAAACGGGTTTCTAATCTTCAGTGACGGACGAGGAAATGGTTTCTTATTGTCAGTGAGCAGTGCGTAGGCTGCAGGCCTCAAAGCCCCGGGAGCCATTGTGTGTTTCTGCTCATATTCCATCCCAGGTCTAAAAACCATTGTCAATTGTCAGTGTGTTAGCCCCGGTGATTGAGGAGAGCTTTGTAAATTGCATGTTTTTCCGCTATGAAAAATCCAGGCATGCCATTAATGGCTTCATCACTTTTCATTTGCCATTTCACGCATTACTGCTTTCCCTGTCATATTCCGGAGTAGATTCATGCCCTGTCACGCGGGAACAAAAACTCACTGTTTGATAGATGGATGACTGTGAAAAACAAGTTTTGATAATTTTGACAGCGCGTGGGCCATTGCTTTTCCCCGGACCTTGACAGCCGCCGTCTGATCAGCATGCTGTGGAGGGCGGCGTGTGGCTGTCCAGCCTCACCACAACAAAATCTGATCAAGGCCTTGTGTCAACAATCTTACTGTGGCTTTATTTGACATGACGAAAGTGAGGGAGTGCAGCGAGAGATTGGATGTCAACGCCGCCGTGCGTTCCCTGACATAAAACTCTATTCCTATCTGTGACATGACTCACATATTCCCGATCTGCTTGGCTCAGCTTGTGTACACGAAGCTGGCGCTTTGAACAAAAATCTGAATTACTGCTAGATGATGCTGCAGATCCCGGCTTCCTGGAGGAAACAAAAAAGAAGAAATAGTTTGTTGTTTTTTTTTTTCTTCTTTCCATTCATGGATTGCCCCGTATCACAGAATTTGTGCACGTGTCTTTGTTTATCCCCCCCACCCTTTTCACCCCAATTGTACTTGGCCAATTACCCTATTTTCCGAGCCGTCCCGGTTGCTGCTCCACCCCCTCTGCCGATCCAGAGAGGGCTGCAGACTACCACATTACCACATGCCTCCTCCCATACATGTTGAATTGCCGGGCACTTCTTTTGACCTAACAGTGAGGAGTTTTGCTAGGGGGACATAGCGCGCGGGGGGATCACGCTATTCCTCCCAGTTCCCCCTCCCAACAGGTGCCCCGACTGACCAGAGGAGGCGCTAGTGCAGCAACCAGGACACATACTCACATCCGGCTTCCCACCCGCAGACATGGCCAATTGTGTCTGTAGGGATGCCCGGCCAAGCCGGAGGCAACACGGGGATTCGAACCGGTGATCCCTGTGTTGGTAGTCAATGGAATAGACTGCTACGCTACCCGGACGCCCACGTCTTTGTTTATCCTTGACATTGATTCAGCATTTTCCCCATGCCAACTCAACTTTTCCAGGCCTCAGACATACACATCTGATTCTGTGTTGGAGTTAAGAGTTCCTGAGGGACTCTTAACCTGGTCTTGTACCCCCATCAATCCCAGACCTCCTGCTGTCTGGACATCCCATTTCTGATGCTGCTGCATCCTCAGACCAGACACAGTGTTGTCTCAACCCTGTCGACGCTTCGTCAACAACATTGAGCTCGGACGTTTTCACTTTGGAAGACAGAGCCTTCTTCTGGCAAACTATTTGGCACTAATAAAGAGCTGCTATCTTGTATGTGTTCCAGATTTGTACAAACGGCTCCATAGAGGCAAACATAAATTATGTTAATCTGTTTTTCGTCCTCCTTGACTGCCGGGCCATTCCCTGGAAAGATAATGAACCCCATTCGTCAAACATGGTGCTCATAGTCTTGCTTGTGTGTTGTAGTGCGAGTATATTAATTCCAGCAACATCCTCAGGATTTGATGAATGATTTGGCTTTATTTGGAAACATAATTAGCACTCACGGGCGCCTTAAACACTGAATACAGTGTGGATATGTTGTCCTGGGAGCATAATGAAATCGTGTCGGCTAGTATTAGAGGTAGCCTGGTCTCCTGCCCGGTTGCCACATAAGGTGCTCAGGGCTGAAAGGGCGAAGAGGTGGTGCAAGTAATAGGACCTGACAAAGGTGACATTAAGTTTATAATGTGTAGCGTCGCACCTGGTTGCACCCCTCTGGGTTCCTTGAAGGTATTGATGTGCAAAGGGGGGGGGGGCTATTTTAACAACCACTATTATTTTCTTTCTCTTATATGCCTGCTCATTCGTGGGTTTATTAATCTGTGTGTATCCTCAGCACATGTGTGTGTTGGTTGCATTTACCGTTTGATGTGTATGTGTATGTGTGTGTGTGTGTGTGTGTGTGTGTGTGTGTGTGTGTGTGTATGAGAGCTTTATCCACATTCGAGTCTTCCTCATTAATCACGGCGATAGTGTGCTAATGATACATTCCTGCAAGCAATTAGAGCCTGGCCCTATCTGCTGGCTCCACTGTAATTATGAGGAAACGAAAGATTGTAGAAGCCTGCCAGTAGCTTAGGGGGAAAGCTCACATTCACGTAAAGACACATAAACTCTCATTTTCTCGCCTCCAAAACAGGCACTTCCCCATTTTCAGTGCCAATAACGCTCATGTGTGCGTGCTTGCGCGCACGCACACACACACACACACGCAAATAGACACTTGCACATACAGACACAGATCCAATGATGTGCATACAACACACATATGCACCGAAAGAAAAGAAATCAAAACTATTTTCCAGCTTTCTTCCTCTCAATTACTCCCAATTTGTCCTTTTTTTTCCTTTCTGCTGCTTACATCAATTTACCAGCTACTCAAATTCCCAGGCTCTCTCTCTCTCTCTCTCTCTCTCTCTCTCTCTCTCTCTCTCTCTCTCTCTCTCTCTCTCTCTCTCTCTCTCTCTCTCTCTCTCTCCCCCTCTCCCTCTCTCTCTCAAATTCAAATTCAAATAGCTTTATCGGCATGAGCAAAAAAATATGTTGCAGAAGATTCAAACATTACATCACATATTAAATACACATTAAATTCACATATTAAATACATAGGTGTCATCACACAAGCAGTTTCCATATTTTTGCCTACTGAAGCAGTCAATTTTTTTTATTGCCATACAGTAAAGTGCAATAAATGTTGTACAGTTTAATACAATTACTTAATAGCATCTCTCTCTCTCTCTCTCTCTCTCTCTCTCTCTCTCTCTCTCTCTCTCTCTCTCTCTCTCTCTCTCTCTCTCTCTCTCTCTCTCTCTCTCTCTCTCTCTCTCTCTCTCTCTCTCACTATTCACCTTTCTCCTTTCTGTCAGTGTGGATGTGTTAGTAACTCAGCACTCAGCCTCCCCTCGTGGTCTCTCTTCATTCTCTGGTAAAATCGTTGCATTTTCCCCGAAAGCAGGCCACATACCCAAGAGGGGCATCGGCAGTCAGGCTGTGAAAGTGATTGAGATGGAAAAAGGGCAGGACAGGAAGGTGGCTGTTGCATCTTCCAATGGGGGAAAAAAAAAGCCTCCTGTGACTGACACTGCGACTGATTCACACAATTATGTTTTCTATGTGCTCCACTGAGGCGCATATACCAAGATCACATTTTTTGGTTGAATTACTTAGTGGGCGGCCATAGATCGAGCTCCTTTACCAGGACAGGAGGATTGGGTGCAACAACCTATGGGGTGAGGTAAAAAAGTGCAGCTTGACAGATCCCATGCCCCCTCTCTCCATGTGTTCAACCGGGATGTCGTCCTTAGTTTTTCTCTTTCGGGTGATATCGAGAGAGTTACTTGGAGAGGTGTCGGTGCGTCATCGCACTCGCTGGAGTGTGAGGTTTGGCAGACGCTGCCTCAGATTGTAGCCGAGCTCCTCAGCGCCACGCAGACAGACGTCACACCCCAAGTTTCTCAGCTCTGCTGCTAATGACGATACAAAACAGAGGGTGGGTCATGCAAGAGTTTGCAAAACCAAGCGATAACAGGCGGCGGCTGCACTGCTAATCCAGTAACTGAAGCTAGAAGGGGGAGGAGGTCTCCAGAGTTTAGGTACTCATTTCGAATGCAAACTTCTGAGGTTTTGGTGTCCTGAATGTGTCCTGCATCCTTTGCATTTATTTATTTCCTTGCTCAAGGAAGGCCGGCCAAGCATACACCATCTATTTTAGAGCTCCCCTGTTTCATTCTGTTATACAGTCACTCCTGGGAGCTGCTGGTTACTGGTGAGTCCCCCACAGCTGTTCAGTGGAGGAATTAGGAGTTTTATACCTTGCTCACATGAACCTCCTGACACTGGTTTGCCTGGCTCGTGTAAAATTCATAACGCACATCATACAGTACCAGTATACCGAAGGCAGTTGAGCGAGAAATGCTGCTTCACCATGCTGTGCGCCGAGCTCCCATGCTGTCTTTGACAATAAGGCAAGGTGAATTCTGAGGCTAAATTCAGCTTTGACTCGCACCTTTCATGCACTGGCATGCTATTCTGTTGAAGTCGGATCTAAATCAATGATCAGATTTAAATTTTCATGTCTAAAAACCCTGAAGACAGCATAATAAAACTTTCAGCAACAGTATATTTGTAAATGACTAATAGTTTGTTTTACTATACATTTATCTGCAGCTGTTCTTAATTGTCTCAAGAACTGAGAGAGAGGGGGTTGTCTAGTCCCCATTAAAGGGAAACGTCACCGATTTTCAGTCTTATCTCTTTCTATCTGCAACAGGGATAGCACATGAAAAATACCTGCAGTTGCTCCCGATTGTTTCTGCATCTTAGGGATGGCAGTGAAACCGAGCTTTGTTCTGCCAAGTGACGTGTCATGATGTCCGTTGGCAGCAGGAAAAACTAAAAACAGCCTAGCAGGGTTTCTAATACTCTAATCTACACTAAACACTCTGTCCCAAAAACACATCCTCATTCTCTCGACTAAGCTATGATTCCAATGGTGGAAATGATGTCCCACAACACTAGCACAGTGGATTTTATGGACTATGATACAGAAGGTAACGCGCAGAAATGCATTCTGGTACATGCAGGGGCTGTGGGAAATACTCTGTGAGCAAGAGAACACTGACATCTCTGTCAATATAGTACACATTTATCCATCCATTATCCAAGACGCGTACCCCAATTGGGGTTGCAGAATGCTGGAGCGTATCCCAGTCGTCATTGGGCAGCAAGTGGGGAGACACCCTGGACAGGCCGCCAGGCCATCACAGGGCCAACACATTCACACCTAGGGACAATTTAGTATGGCTGATTCACCTGACCTACATGTCTTTGGGCTGTGGAAGGAAACCGGAGCACCCAGAGGAAACCCATGCAGACACGGGGAAAACATGCAAACGCCACACAGAGGACAACCTGGGATGACCCCCAAGGTTGGACAACCCCGGGGTTCGAACCCAGGACCTTATTGCTGTGAGGCAACCACACTAACCACTACACCACCATGCCCCTCCTTTATTAATCCCCTTGGGGAAATTCAGTTACTTCAAATTAACCCATCCTAGCTGTGATCTGTGTAGCTAGGAGCAGTGGGCTGCTGCCTTCATGCTGCGCCTGGGGACCAACTCCAGTTCTTTCCCCCTTGCTTTGGTCAGGGGCACAGACAGAAGTATAAACCCTAACATGCATGTTTCTTTTGATGGTGGGGGAAACCAGAGCACCCAGAGAAAACCCACCGCAGACACATGGAGAGTATACAAACTCCACACAAAGGATGACCTGGGATTATCCCCCCAAGGTTGGACAACCCTGGGGTTTGAACCCAGGACCTTCTTGCTGTGAGGCAGCAACGCTAAGCACTGGGCCACCGGGCTGTCCTTGGAGCATTCAAATGTACAATCCGCAATTGTTGCGCACAACTGCTGTTCGCAAACCTTCTGGTTTTGTACATATGGTGCATAGTCAGGACCTTATTCCTTCAATCCCCTACATTACTCATCAGTACTGACTGCCATCTGTGAAATATATAATATTCATGAGCTGACCTTTGAGTGACAAGGTGCAAGCAAGGTTTGGTGGTAAGGGTGGGTGGGGTTTCATATTTGAATGATTTGATCTGATTGGCTGTATTTAAATGAGTGTGTATGATGACATCATGAGTGTCAGACAAAAAAGATCTGCTGAGAGAAGCTAGCTAGGGGGTGCAATATCAAAAAGAGAAAAATACTAAACATTTAGTTCCAATTTTTAGACTTTTTATTTCGGTTCAAATAAAAGAAACAAAATGCATGATGATAAATTAAATAAGTGATGTTAGAAAATATCAGTGTTTCAGTTTCAGTCCATCTTTAAAGACTTAGATGAGGAAGGGCTTGCCATGGTACCGGAGCAAAAAATAGAAAAAATACATGTATTACTTTTCTCATTTGACTCAGTTGCTTCGTAGCTGTTGCTACGAAGCTGTTGAAGAGAGTTGGGAGGAGATGCACTGATGATGTGGAGTGATTCAGAGAAAGGGTTAGAGAGTACAGCTGCATTGCATCCTGTGAAACATCATTTCCATCACTGGGGCAAACAGGGTCACCGGGTTCTCACTGAGATAGATATTACAATGCCTGCCAGTAGCATCAAATACATATGATCACTCTGCTTGTCCTGTCAGGGATATGCTGCCTCCCTCGTACCAAGGCAAACTTTTTGATCCTCAGCCAACCAGATCTTTACCACTTAATTCATTCATTTTTCTTAGCTGTTCAAGAAAATACACACAAGCCATGTTGACTTGCATGTATTTCCATATGCGATATATGCAGGCTTTGAAAACATAACGCTAACTTTGTTATGGTAACACAACATGCATGAAGAGAGAGAGGTAGGGTCAAGCGAACATGTTAGCTGGAACTCCCAAGTCATTTGGTGTGTATCTTTGGCTTGCATGTATCTGTGACTACATGACATCCTGTGACATGCCCATTACATCAGCAGGCCAACTAGGGTCTCCAGGCTCTATTGAGGCAGGCATTACCCACGCTGCCAGTGGTGTCCCACCCGTACTCCACCTATCCTGTAAATTCAACCATTTCCATGCCACCACTGAGACAGCCAGGGAACGTTAGCTCATCATTAACAGGGCCCGCCTCACACAAAAATATGCTGCAGGCCCACTGGACTATTTAACACCCTTCGGTAAAAAAAGTCCTTGTGGATTCCCTTGCAAGTTGAAACCGGAGTGTTTCATCAACATGCATTCCACAGTGTGGCTTGAAGTAGACAGGAAATGACATCATGAGGGGGAATAACAGTCCCAAAGCTCCAGCGGGGTTTTCAATGCTGGCATGGACCTTAACTGGAGCCTTTTGTAGAATGTGAATCACACTCAGAGACCATGTTGCCAACTGATGTCTCATTTTGAGCTGTCAGTTCTGGTGTAGTTAAGCCCCAGTCAACGCTTCAGTTGCCAAATGAGGTCCTTGAGAAAACACAACACGTCGACATCCTGCCATCGCCCCACTGTAAATGGGAACAGTAAAGGTTAATGAGGGGGACAAAAAAAAAAACCATTCAGACCCACGATGGAGTGCAGTTTGGAGGGATACCATTTAAGTTTTTATTCCCATCTGTCATTAGAGATGTCATTGCTACTGAGGCCTACATAGTCCAAATCATCCTGTCAGCCAGGCTCATTTCAAACGATGACTGTCGGAAAACAAGAATTGAGTTGACGCAGTGGAGAGGCCTTCCTCTTAATTTAAACCTTAACCAGGATAGCCAGTGCTCTCAGTGGGATGTGCTCTCATCTCTTATCCTAATGAGAAAAACCTAATGATCGCCTTGGCCTCATGCATGAAAAGTCTTGTGTCACAAGCTGAGACCAGTTTTCAAACAAGCAGGAAAATAGTCCAGAAGGATTTAGATGGATGCATTATTGGTTTTATTATCTGGATTCTATTATTTCTGTTAAATAGGAAAGAAACCTGCAGACAATGAAGAGGAAAATGCCTTTACTGATTGTAACAAATGCAGATGATAACTGTGACAATGAGATCATAGTAAGCTTAGGCTAATTCATGCAGTACAAGGCATATTTCTTTGTCTATTTGTTTGCTGGTTTCTGCACTGTTGTTACATAAAGGGAAAAGCTTATAGCCTGTTTAATGGCACCTAGTTGACATGATTGTTAGAGCCAAACCATACACCATCATCCTCCCCATCTTTGAACAAAGAGCAGAATAGGCTAGATAGGCCTTACACTGGGTCTAATATGATTAGGCTCTTTATATTCCCCAGAAAGTGCTTACTGTGTCATGTAAACTCAGCCCGGGGTCTTCGTTTGCTCATTGAGCTCTGTCTGGCTATTTGATCCACGTGGAATCAGAGGAAACACGCCCCGCTCTGCCTTTCCCAGCTGTTGTGTGTGTGTGTGTGTGTGTGTGTGTGTGTGTGTGTGTGTGTGTGTGTGTGTGTGTGTGTGTGTGTGTGTGTGTGTGTGTGTGTGTGTGTGTGTTTGGGGGAGGGGGGGAGCTCCTACCATACCTGTTACCCTACATCCCCACCCCACTAGACCTGTTAGTTAAACTTTAATGGGAAGTCAAACCCTCCGAGCTCAGGTGTCGCTGTTGTCACCACACTGGGCATGGTGTGAGATGAAGGGCAGGGGTGAAGAGGGCAACTTCACATACAGCAGGAGGGCTCTTGTTTGTTTGTGTGTGTGTGTGTGTATGTGTGTGTGTGTGATGACAGTATAGTGGAAAATGAGCTGACTCTCCAGCCCATATTTAGGACATCCTGTGTCCGGGCTACGAATCTGTGACCATGTCTAAATAAAGAGGATGTTGGGTGATGAGCGTGTCAGACTTCTGTTTCACAGTTAGTGATGCACAGTAGCTACCGAGGTAGCACACATAGTATCCATATGGATGAGCTGTGGTGCCATTTGCTGCAATGTCCATGACCAATATTTCCTTTGAGCCATTCTGCAAAACAACCATGCTTAACTGCACAACAGCGTAGAGTAAGTGTGCCATAGCATATTCATGTCAGTTATGACGTTTTGTTTTAGTTTTACATTATATTTTGACCCATGGACGGATGGATGGATATTGATGCAGCAGTCCTCCACAACTAGGCCAGCATTATCAAACAAAGGCTGACAAATTGTTCATTTTGGGGGTAGGTGAGTGGGCGAATATCATTGGGGTTATCGCAAATATTTCATTGAATTAGATTCATGATACCTCATAAAAATGTCATTAACAAATTCTGAAATCTAAGAAACCCCAGTTGACATCTGCACTCAGCACTGCTCATACTTTCACTCAACTTTCAACTGCCCTATTGTACCCACACAGTACATTAACACTAACTGGAGCAGAAGCTCCCAAATGAGATATTCCTCTCTCATCCTGGGACATTACATTTCTTTTGCGCAGACCGAGGCTCATGAACACATATTGCTCCTCTTGTTACGTGGGGACCCAGCAGAAGTAGGTCAATGACCTATTTTAGGGCTCGACCCATCGTTTTGAAAAACCAGGAATGAGAGAATAGCCTATTTTCCTGCGGCGTAACCGACTGAGACCACCTAGATGCTTTCCCATTGAGTCAAATCCCTTGTAAAGGCAAACTCACTTGTCTAACAAATCTTATTTGTAGGAACCACGGTGCTCTGGGCTCCATTGTTGTCGGATATGACCACACCACACAATCCAATAGACGTGTGTTAATAAAGAGAAATTCTTACTCGCTGCTTTAGGTTTAATTCCCTCCTCCCTTTCTCCTTCTAGCTGTGTTAAAATGCACATCAAGAGCCCCGTCTCCCTCTGGGCAGAACATCAAAGGTAGAACTCGCCCCATTGGTTGGAGAGTCAGTTTGATAATGGAGTGAGAGATGGCGATAGAGAGAAAAGGAGAGGCAGGGGGAGAGAGAGAGAGAGATCAGTGCAAGTGCAAGAAGAAGGGGAAGAAGAATGAGCGTACTCCAGGATACCAAAGGGCTGGCTGATGATGAGGTTTGGGTACAGGGTGAGAGTAGTCATCATCGTCACACAGAGGAAGGATGGGGGAGATTGTTTGGGGCTGCCTCCGGGGAGAGTGGACAGCCAGAGATACATCTCCTTCATTTCTCCAGCACATAGTATCTCCTCTCCTGGCATTAACGCTTTCAGCTAGGCCCGGAGGTTACCCAACCACAGATCATTATGATAGGTCTCAGTGCACATGGCCTCATTTATCCATGTGAACTCTGTGGCAACAGTTAAGAGGAAACAGTCACAGTTTTCAACATTATTGCCATTAGCATATGTTGTAGGGATGACAGTCCATTAGCAGCCATCATACTGAGCAGCCTTCTGTTTGTCTCTGAAACGCTGCTGAAATTATCTCTGCTGGTGACATCACTGGCGAACAGTCTGTAAATATGAAAAATTACATCCTGGTTTACTGATAACCTTCATTGTATAAAAATGTGATTAACAACGATGAGACAGGTGATAAATTAAAGGAAAACCCAACATAAAGTGTCTTAGTTAGATGTTGGGCCACCAGGAGCCTCCAGAGGAGCTTCAATGCTTCTTGTCATAGATTCTATAAGTTTCTGAACTCTACTGGAGGGATGGACACCATTCTTCCAAAAGATATTCCCTCATTTGGTGTTTTGATGATGGTGGTGGAGAGTGCTGTCTAACATGTCAGTCCAAAAATCTCCCATAGGTGTTCAACTTGGTTGAGATGTAGTGACTGTGGTGGCCATGTGATTTACATCATTTTCATCCTCATCAAACCGTTCAGTGACCCCCCTCGTGCCCTGTGGATGGCGGCATTGTCATTCTGAAGGAGACCACTCCCATCAGGATAGAAATGTTTCATCATAGGATAAAGGTGATCACTCAGAATAACTTTGTATTGTTTTGCAGGGACCCTTCCCTGTAAGGGGATAAGTGGACCCAAACCATGCCAGGAAAATGCCCCTCACAGCATAATAGAGCCCCCGGACCCCCTCACTGTAGGGGTCAAACATTCAGGCTTTTCCTTTTCCCTTTAATTTGTCACCTGTCTGAGAGAGAGAGAGTGAGAGAGAGAGTGAGAGAATGTTGAAAATTGTGATCAATTCCTTTTAGATCTTCATACACAGGGCCACGGCACTGATGATGTAAAAGTATTGATAATTGAGACTGTGCCATAGATATTGATGATGGAGTTATTTTGGCTGACCTTTGACCTTATCCTCACACACTTGTGTCATCTGCTTTACATCTTCAATTTCCTCCCAGATGTTGTCGTACAGCTCCTGTCACTATAGATACTAGTCACAGAAAGTTGAATCAGTTCATCTGGACACACCATTTATTGGGAGAAACGTTTCATCACTCATCTAAGTGAGCTGTTCAGTCTCAGCTGACTGCAGGTATCCCCACCCTTATAAACAATACAGTGGCATAACGACCGAAACCAACGATCAGTCATTCCGTCTTCACACAGATGTCCTCTTTGACCCCCCATTTATAAGGGTGGGGATACCTGCAGTCAGCTGAGACTGAACAGCTCACTTGGATGATTGATGAAATGTTTCTCCCAATAAATGGTGTGCCCAGATGAACTGATTCACCTTTCTGTGGTTTTCTTACCTGGATTATTGAGCATGCATAAAGACATAGATACTAGGTTTCTTTAAATTACACAATAGTGCTTTGCCTCAGTTTAAATGTGTGACTTTATGGGCGTCCGGGTAGCGTAGCGGTTTATTCCATTGCCTACCAACACGGGACTCGCTGGATCACATCCCCATGTTACTTCCGGCTTGGTCGAGTGTCCCTACAGACACAATTGGTTGTGTCTGCGGGTGGAAAGCCAGATGTGGGTATTTGTCCTGGTCGCTGCACTAGCGCCTTCTCTGGTCAGTTGGGACGCCTGTTCGGGGGGAAGGGGGAACTGGGAGGGAATAGCGTGATCCTCCAACACGCTGCGTCCCCCTGGCGAAACTCCTCACTGTCAGGTGAAAAGAAGCGGTTGAGGACTCCACATGTATCAGAGGAGGAGGAGGCATGTGGTAGTCTGCAGCCCTCCCCGGATTGGCAGAGTGAGTCGAGCAGTGACTCGGACGGCTTGGAAGAGTGTGATAATTGGCTGGATACGACTGGGGAGAAAAAATGTGTGACTTTAGTAATGCATTGAAGTTTAATCCAAAGTATTGCAAAAAAACTCAGAGGTTAAATTGATGCCAACGCTGGATTTTTTTCCATCGGTTGATCAGCCTACGGAGAGAAGCCTGTCTTGGCCTTAGGTACCATCTGTACTCCATCTCTCTTTGCAGAGGTCATTATTCATTATTACCAGCTACTTTCCTGGAAAAACAGAGACTCTGAAGGGACCCTATAATCTCTTTATCCTGTGCACCCTGCGAAGAACACAACTTTCAGTAATGTGCTAAGTGAACTTGGCAGCCAGAGGTGCAGCAGTTTCTGATAGTAAAAGTGGCACATTTGGACAGAACTGGCGGGGCAGAGCTTAATGTTCCTTTAAAAAAAAAAAAAAACCCAAAAAACTTTCCACCTTTCCTGGAGCCTAGTCAAAGTAGACTAGAAAAAACTGGGGCACACAAAATTCTTCTCAGCTCTTAAAGCAATGTGTGCCTGATGAAGACCCGGTTGTCAGAATGATATAGCAACCCGTGCTGTAGCAACCCCCGTGTCCAGGTGCAATGTCAGTTAAGACAGGTAATCACTCAGCAGTGAAAGAAGTTCGGATTTTTAAACCACCGTGGCTCAAGGGAAGTGCTGCGGATGTGTACACAAGATCTGAACTTGACCTTGATTCCTGCTGCGGAACCTTAGGGCCATGCCCCTAACCCCGCTAACGGTGTCAAATAGTGTGGCAGACAGACTGACAGGCAGTTCAGATGTGAGCCAGGCATTACGGCACACACCTGGTGACACACACACACACATACATGCACACAAAAGTGAACAGGTGTGTTTGTGCAGACTGGTAACCTGAGACGGCGGTTAGACTGTGTGAATCCCGCCCCCTGTCTCACTGCAATGTTGGTGTTTTCAACATTGACAAGACGCCATTTATTTTACAAAATGATCTCCACTTTGCTCTTTCTGTTCTGAGAGCAGCAACAAAGGCCCTGTCAGCACAGAAACCCTACGATGAGATATGGGCTTTGTGGCAAATGAAAGCATCAGCGCTGATAACACAATGTCTCTATAAGGAACTGTCACACACCAGGGGTGCAGTTATCCCCGATTCGGGCTCCTTGGGAGCCTTGAAAACGATCCCGACTCTCCCGTCTTTCCATCATCTGCAAGAGTCGCAAGTCTTTAAAACATCAAAGCTACAGTGGGGGTTTCAGGATGCCAGGATGGGAGTCGGCTCCTGCTGGC
This sequence comes from Lampris incognitus, assembly GCF_029633865.1. NCBI lineage: Eukaryota > Metazoa > Chordata > Actinopteri > Lampriformes > Lampridae > Lampris > Lampris incognitus. The sequence continues at coordinate 21,532,161 of NC_079227.1, forward strand.
ACTGGCATCTGATGAGAAGGATGAAACGATGTTAACCAGAGGGGAGACTGTTGTTGCACACTTGGTCATTAATGGAGGATCTTCTGGTGTTGTGTAGTAAAGTATCTTTGGTTTATTGAGGACAGCGGTATCTTTGGTTTTCGGGCATAAGGGCAGGACAACTAAACAAATATGACGAATGGGGCTAAAAAAAGGGAATGCCGAGTAGCTCCAGTCGAGGTCAGTTGTGGCGGGCAACGATGTGCCATCAACATCGTAAACCTGCTCCTGACTTACGTGAAATGTGGGAAGGTACGTTTTTCTTTTCTTTTTTTTGTCCATCCTAACTTTGCGGTAAAAGTTTTCATCCCAATTTCACAGGGTTAAAACTCCAGCCACACACAAATGCACACGCAAATGTTTTGTCATTTATGAATGAGGGAATGCCAGAATATGGGACACTTGACTGTGCTCGATTTGTCATGCACTCCTGTCCTAGACAGTGGAGTCACTCTAATCCCTGCCATAAATCTCTGGCTTATTGATTTCTGTGTAGCTAGCATTAGGGATCCTGATACAGGCAATTCATCACTACATCCCCAGAACTTTAATGACACTTTATACAATTCTTTCCCAATCTACTGTGACAGAAGTTCGCACACTGATTTACTGTCTAATGTCATGCCGTAATTCATGTTAGCTTGAAGGTTGTCCTACTGTGCTTGACAACTGCCTCTGTAAAGGAAAAGCCCGTCTCATTCATCCATTCTCTATGTGGAATAAGCCTAAAGTTAATGGTTTTGATGAGCAAGATGGAATACATGAATGAGAGGGAGGACAGTGGAATGGTGAGGATGCAAGGAGTAGAGTTGACGAAGGTGTATGAGTTTAAATACTTGAGGTCTACTGTTCAAAGTAACGGGGAGGGTGGAAGAGAGGTGAAGAATAGAGGGCAGGTAGGGTGGAATGGGTGGGGAACAGCGTCAGGAGTGATTTGTGACAAAAGGGTACCAGCAAGAGTTAAAGGGAAGGCTTAGAAGATGGTAGTGAGACCAGCTATGTTGTATGGTTTGGAGACAGTGGCACTGACGAAAAGACAGGAGGCAGACCTGGATGCGGCAGAGTTGAAGATGCTAAGATTTCATTGGGAGTGATGAAGAAGGACAGGGTTGGGAACGATTATATTAGAGGGACTGCTCAGGTTGGACGGTTTGGAGACAAAGCAAGAGAGGCAAGATTGAGATGGCTTGGACATGTGTGGAGGAGAGATGCTGGGTATATTGGGAGAAGGATGCTGAATATGGAGCTGCCAGGGAAAAGGAAAAGAGGAAGGCCAAAGAGGAGGTTTATGGATGTGGTGAGGGAGGGCATGCAGGTGGCTGGCGTGACAGAATAAGATGCAGAGGACAGGAAGAGATGTTAAAAGTTGTAGTAGTAGTAATAGTAGTTGTAGTAGTAGTAGTAGTTAGTGGTTTTGATGAATGACTGGGATGTTAGCATTTTGTATGTGTATAAGTGTCTGTGTGTTTGCTTTACCACAGTACTACTCAGTGGTACATAATGAAGCTTAGTATTACCTATTCCCAACAAGAGATGTGACCTATACATTTCACCAGTGGACAATAGCATTTTGCACGAGGCTGCAGTCCATCCTTATAATATTTGCGGAAGAAATGTATGCAGAAGAGCATTTACATGTTATATGCAAGCACAAACCACAGATCCTTACGGGTTTTCTTCATTTCAGTGAAACAAACTCCTTTTCTTTGGTCTTTAAATGACCTTTTATGTTGTGAAACGTGAGCTGTCTATTCATAAAGACATGTATATTAGCATCTCATGCAGCCATTCTGCCATACTTAACAAAGCTTTGACCTAGTTTGCTGGCTGGCTGGAGTGTGCTTTTCTGTGTCTTATTTTCTCCCATCTACCGAGCCCTCCCTGACAACAACCTGTCTGTGCACTTTGAGAGGCTGTATAGACATCCTAAAAGGGACAGCACATTCATGTCAATATTGTTTATGGAGTGAATGAAATGGGCCTTCATAGCATTGAAAACTTGGAATATAATGAGGGAAGATGGACAGGGTAGTGTGCAGTAGCAATGCTATACGTATATGTACATGTATTGTATATAGGGGGTTGCAACAGTAAATAATTGCCTGTTTCATTACATAGCACTGTGCCAGTAGGAAGAGGCTAGGTGATACACAAAGAAAGAGAAGCATTCGATGGCCGCCAACTCTATTTAACTAAGATCACGAATCTACCCTCACCTCCCGGCAACGCAGATAGGTCTGATTGTTGTGTTTAAGGTCAAATCTTACTTGCAATATTGCACCCTCTTTGCAAACACCATTGTGCCACTGCCTAATAATGCAGCTAAACATGTTAACATTTCTGCAATGACTTTGGAGGCTTCCAAGATAAGATCCAACTTTACACAAACACAAGTGAACAGATTAATTTTTGATTGCAGCTCCAAGTCTCTGGGTCTGTCTCGTCAGTCTTTACACCCAGACTACATCAGCGTCATCAGGGAGGACCTCCAAGCAGCTTAGTGGTAGGTGTGTTGATGATGACTCACAGCCAGACCTTCGTCAAGCCCATCTCTGCTCTGAGTAACGGCTCAGGATGGTTTTCCATGGTGTGGTCAGAGCTTTGACAACCCTCGCGGTTGACGTGAGCGTGTGATGAACACAGATGATGGAAAATGTCGTCTATGCAATATAAACAGCAATTAGCACTAGAACATATTTATCAAACACCCAATCCAACCAGAACATGCAGTTTGCGTATGTGATGCCAATGACTGTGGGCAACTGTAGACAGCCTCTCTTCAATCAATCATTCTGGTTTTGGAAACATTACCAAGGGCAGTTTAAAAGCACCCCAATGAGAAACAGACACTGTGAGGGTTGATAATACAATGGATGGCTATGTTGGGCTATGGGTTCATTCTGTGGTTTGCAGCTGTTAGCAGAACTATTAAATGAAGTCCCATAAGCTATGAAATGAATCAAACAAACTGTGAGCCAGCCTCTGTCGTTTTAGCAGCCCCAGAAAGTTATGCCTGGTTACATAACAGATTTAAATGGGATCTGGGAGAAAGTCATTCATGCTTTGCACACACACATTCACCTGACCATGAAAGGATATTTCATTTTCTTCGTCGATGAAATGAAGTTACACAATATCCTTTAAAATAGTATTACAGCACCAAATATATATGTATATATGTATATGTATATCTGTATATGTATATATATATATATATATATGTGTGTGTGTGTGTATGTATATGTGTGTGTATATGTATATGTGTATGTGTATGTGTGTCTATATATATATATATGTCTATATATATATGTCTATATGTATGTGTGTATATATATATGTATATATATATGTATGTATATGTATGTATATGTGTCTATATATATGTCTATATGTATGTATATATATATATGTGTGCGTGTGTGCGTGTGTGTGTGTATGTATGTATGTATGTATATATGTATATATATGTATATGTATATATATATGTCTATATATGTCTATATGTATGTGTGTGTATATATATATGTGTGTGTGTATGTGTGTGTGTATACACATATATATATACATATATACATATATACATATAGCGTTTTTTTCCGAAACCGTCAATGGTGTTGTGAGTGCTCAACTAATGAGGAGCGAAATATCCCATATCTATATCTATATCTATATATATCTATATATCTATATCTATATATCTATATCTATCTATATCTATATCTATATATATATATATATATCTGTATATATATATATATGTATGTATGTATGTATGTATATGTATATGTGTCTATATATATGTATGTCTATATGTAAGTATGTCTA